>NC_034425.1:6951355-6963713 GCF_002078875.1 Numida meleagris
TTTTTTTTTTGAAAGCAGAAAGCTGAACTGCCAACTCTTTCACATCCTAACCACCAGATGAGGTGGGGCCTCTCTCCGGCAACCACTTAGCTCCAGAAATGATGTGAGGGTAGAAAAAGGCCACTCTGCTGGAAATTGTCACTCTTACACAAGCTGGCTCTATTCAGTCCCTGATCAAAGCACTGCCTTACAGAGAAAGTCGATTTGCACGCCCTGGGACAAAATAATCTAATTTACAAGCTCAGGCTATAGAACTTTCTTTATGGAGAAAAGGAAAAAAAATACCAAAAAGAAAAACCACATAAACCACCCCCCTCCACCAGAAACATCATCTATGATTTCTTGCTGCTTAAGACAGCAGAAAGAGGAATTTTAGCATATTAATCTCAAGACAAGATGAGTTTATACTTGTCTGTGTAAACAGTTTATTCACTGCAGGAATCAGGAGTCTGCAAGTCAACAGAATTAGCAAGTCAGTGAGTTAATATTCGAGAGCAAGGCTACTCCACAAACTGGATCCCCTCAAAGTAAAGCAGCAAGAGTTCTGGAGGCGCATATTTGCTGCAAATGTTTCTCTTTTGGGAAAGCCTGCTTCCTGCCAGCTTATAAACAGTGGGCTTTGAAGGCTGAAGGTAACGATGTGCATGAGGTGAAGCTGCTCAGTGCGGCACAGAGGTGTCAAGGTGGTGCCTGGCTGCTGCACCTGCAGCCAAGGAAGGCTCTGCTGGACCTAACCTGAGCATCCCTGCTTGAATTAAACCAGGAGGCCAAATTTAGGGTCATCAAAGAACCCTAATTAGCACTTGGCTTTCAAGGAAGGACCAGACGTGACTACGTGGGTTTCGCTCCAAAATGTCCTGACTCCAACCCAGACCCTGCAGCTCCCACCTGAACTTACCGGAAAATGAGGTAGAGAAACTTGACCGTTGGCCTTAACGCTGCGATGCATTTCCCTCTGGAGCTGCTTCTTGCTCCCAATTCTGTATGGGGGGATCCCATCTCTGCACACGAAAAGAGGTCACCGTCAGCTGGGGCTCACCATCCAGAGACAGGCACGGATCAGCCACACGCAGCTCCACGCAGCCACCCCGTGCTCTAACCAAACCAGTTCTCCATCACTTCCAAAATAACCTGGGCACGCTGCAGGCCCACGATCTCAGACATCCTGAGTGCTCTGGATGTCACCTGGAGCCAGGATAAGCCTCCAATATCTGACGGCTTGGGAGGGGCCCGCCACCATCCACACGGATGAGCGGTAATTAAGTAAAAGCCAAAAAGCAAGCTGAAGGCAACTCTATGTGAGAAGGGACCCAAAAGATCCCATTAGCTTTACTGCTGAGACATCTTACAGAAAGGCCCTTCCATTGACAGCTTTTTGCTTTTGCCCTTTGGCTTTGCAGCATTTTTCGCCACCAATTTAAGCTCTCTGAGATCACAACTTTCTCTCAGCCCTGAAACACCCTACAGGATGTTGGCACTTATGGAGTCAGTGAGGAAGAAGGTGATGACAGACAGCCACCAAAAAGCTGCTCCCTATCCCTAGGGCCCTACTTGAGATCTGACATGGTTCTCCTGCCCTGAGGGTGGGCACAGTGAGGGGCAAGCAAATGTAGGCCGTAAGAGAATGTGGGCCTCAACCTCTGGGCACAACGCTGCTCCTGTTGGCCATGCCAGCCCCTTGCTAGGAAGCCAAGAGAAGAGACCCAATGACAATACTGCATGGCCTGCTCAAGACTATGCGGGGTGTTATCACCTGGCCACACAAAAAATTACCTCAGCTGGGATTAAAGGGCCTTCCATAGAGAGCGGGGACAACCTGAAGAGCATGCCTGGAAGTCCTGAATGTCTGATTCCACCCCTTCTCTCAGACTTGCTGAGAAACTTTGATCTCTGGTCCAGCCCCTTTCTTCCATCTGCCCCCACACCTTACTCATCTGCTGAGCAGAGAAAATAGCTCCAAGAAAGCCGAGGTGGCACAGTGTGACCCATGTCACCTCCTGCTTCAGGCCTCTGGGAAGACTGGAGCCAAACTTTCAGTCACTTTTAATAAGTGACTGTTTTAATGAGTAAAACTAAGCTGCAAAACCCAGAGTGAAAGACCAGAGCAATTTCATCCCCATAAACTTGGAAAAATATTGATACTGACAGAGAGCATGCTGGAACTGTAACGGTCCTAACGCCTCAAGGTGATCATCAGCCTCGTCCAGATGCAGGCCATGGATGTGCATGATATACAGGTGCTCACTGTCCCCACTGCACAGCACGAGGCTGCAGAGCACTTTGCAGGGAAGCAGCAAGCCATGGCCACCACTGGTGGCCCCCAAGTGTCCCTGCACCTGAAGGACATCTAAAGTACCTGCATGAGGACAGGTGAAGGACTGGGAGAGCAAATCTTGAGTGAAAGCCAAATCATCTGCACCTTCAGAGCAAGATCTGCTCATTGCAGCTTACTGAGATAAGGGTCTCTTAGGGAAGAGCTTCAATTTAGGCAGTAATGAGTGAAACAGACATTTTAAAGGTAAGTAAAAATGCCAGCATGCACACAAGCCATGCATCCATATTTAAAGGCCAAATCCTGTTAACAATCAATGGAAGAGGAGGTGTCCTCTACCAGTAGCAGTCCAAGAGGCCAGACTGGGAGGAGCAAGGAGGGAGTGGAAGGTCTGTGCCCAGCAGGGGCACCCAAGGACATGACAAGGGGACCTGGGGAGCTCCCCACATTGCTCCAGCCTGCAAGAGAGAGATGCTGTCCCCAGCCTAATACTGCAGCCACCAGCTGTCCCTGTAGGGTGTCCCCATGCTGCAGGACCATCTCTGCCCAATGGGACCGCCCTGGGACAAGCAACAGAACAGGAGCAAGTGACTCATGCTGTCCTTGCAGCCAAGCCAGGCAAGGTGGCTTGAAAAGGAAGAAGAAAAGCAACGTCCTGCAGAAGCTGACTCAAGAGCATGGCTCCTTTCTTAAGATTTGCCCTTGTTTGGGCCGCTATGAAAGCCACTCTTTCCCCTAAACCTCCTCTGGTTGCAGAGCCCAGATCAACCCTTCTGCTCCCTGCTTTTACAGCCCAGCCTTGTCCAAAGAGTTTTACAACTTGTAACAAAGTGCAGAATTAAAGAAAAAGAAAAAGGTATTTCACTGTGATGAGAAAGCAGTGGCACTGCTCAGAAAGCCAGCCTGGAGAATGAGGAGGGACTTTTATAGCCAGTGTGACTGGGGGAAAATGGACAATGCTGGGTGAGAAGGGAGGAAGAGCTGAACAAAGCGTGGTCACCCCCTGCAGCAGGGACAGATGGATGGAGCTGGAGCCAGGCTCAGTACAGCAGGAGACATTGTGGGGCACAAACCCCTGATGCTGAAATAGACCCCGACCATGATGGGAAGAAGGAGCCTTTAAACTGAAAACGCTGTGTTTGGCCAGAAGCTCCAGCGCAGGGCACAGGCTTAGGGTCAACCCTAAGTGCTGCAAGAAAGTGCTCCCCTCGCTGCAACCTCTCCCTGAGCTCCAGAAGCAAACTTTTGCGCTCACTTTCTTGGCCACTAAAAGCTGTGGGCCGAAGAGCTGCAGGGTTTAGGCACTAAATAGTAGAGTTTAATTATAAACATCTCAGCTAACCAGGCTGGGGCTAGGCCAATCTGTTTCTGGGGGAAACACTAGTTTGAAGTCTTCTACCCAGTCAGCTGCCATTTAAGCTGAGCCAATTATCTTAGCCTTTTGACTCAGATGTGCCTGACCTAACCTGAATGTAGTTTTACTGCTGCTTTGAAATATCAGACTCATGCGCATATGCATTCACTCCCATCTTCATTTGGCAACGGCTCTGAAACAAGCCTCTGATCTTGCCAACATCAAAAGCCTGGTTTGTAAGATAAGGTAATATTTGAAGTTTGCTCAGCAGCATTCCCCTGTGTCCAAAGTAAATCCATAAATAAGATATAAGCAAATAAAAAAAAAAAAATCCCCTTTCCTCTCCCCCACCAATCAAGAAATGGAAATAGAAATTTGCATGATGCTTTGTGGCCATTACAAAACACACACACACACGGGCTGATCCCTGACATCCAGCACAGAACAGCAAGGCCGTGCGTGCTGCTGGGAGACCTCTCCTAAGTCCAGCACAGTTCGGGTTTAGATTTATTTCGAAAAAACTGACTTCTGCTGCAACGCCTGACAGACTTCTCCAGAACAAGTTTTTCCTCTTCACTTGATACCAGCATGAGCCAAAAGAACTTCTTTGCATCGGCACTGATGACACAGAACAAAACCAGGGCCCCTGTTGAGGCGCAGCAGAGCTCCCAGCACTGCAGGGCTCTGACAGGGCCCGGTGCCGGGACAGGCTCACCCCAAAGCTCCTCCCGCCATCTTGGCGGCCAACTCTCCATAAAGGAACTTGTACACAGGCCTTAACTTCAGCCATCTCTCCGCAAGCAGCAACTCACCGCTCCCACCTCCACCACACAACCAGCCCCGCGTGGCCGTGCCCGTCCCCGGACGGGGCAGCACCGCAGCGGGATGCGCGCGCTAGGCCCCACGTCCTGCCCCCAGCCGCCCCCCAACCTGGAGCTGCGAGCAGTTTAATCAGCCAAGCTTCCCCAAACTCTCACAGCCTGCACGGGCCATTGTTATGGCAGGAAAAAACAGGCAGGCTCCTTTCATGCGCTGCTTTATGGGGAGCTCCTATTCACTTGTTCAAGGAAATTTCAAAGCGGGCTGCTACCCTCTTATCCCCGCTAAGCTCCCCTGGACTAACAATGGGCTGAAAGCGATTCAGTTAAGCCTTTCATCCACCATGCACTTTATTTCTCACTCAGTGCTCTCATCTGTATAAGGCCTACAATTGGCATTGCTGTGAAGAGAGGGTATAATCCTAGCCCTGTGAATCCCAAGTGACCCTACACTGGTCCAGAAATGACTAACCCAATGAATGCTCTGTTGACACATGATCACATACAACCAGAGCCAGTAAGAAGAAATAAAGAAGTCACCCTATGATTCAGCTCTTTTATTTAATGCCAATATTGTTCAATAAGGGAATCTGGGGGGACAACAAACTATTTTTTTCCATAATATCAGTGCAAAACACGCTTGTGCATTTAAAAAAAAAAAGCTTAAAAAAAAGCTTTTGTTTACGCATCAAGGATTTTTGGTAAATCCTGTTTTCCATTGTGCATCATCATGCAGCACTGTTGACTGAAAAAACAGCATGCAAATCTCTCTGAGGAGTACAGAGGAATCACTGCCACATCCAATAAACACAGGGGAAGGTTCAGCTCTGGGATGCAGACCTGGAACACAGCACTGTTATCTGACAGGCTGCATTTCTGGAGGACTTGTACTTAAGTGAAGATCACGGAACACAAACAGAAACATCTGCCTTCTATCCAGTTGAAGAAAGTGGTCCTTAAGAGCACTACGTGAGTCCTACCGAGCCCTCTGCCCCCAAAATACCATTTATCTCCTGCTGAGGAAGGAAAACTGTGGAAGAACACTCAAACTCTGCACACTGCTCAGTGGTGAGAAGGAAAAAACAGATCCTGCTACAAAACCATCTCCTCCCTGTGCTCCTAACACACTTAGACCTGATCCAGGCAGCTCCGTTCAAAAGGTTCTTTGAAGGCTGCCCCAGCCACACCAGCTGAGCAGCTATTTGCCCCTTCAGGTCACTGGCCCTATTAATGTACATTCTGGCATTACCGATGAACCTTAATTACAGAAAGTGCTTCCTACAGGAAGTAATCTCCTCCTCTTTGATGACTGATAACTAGTTAAGGAAGCCTGGCCTTAAGACAAAAGGCACAGGGAGACTGCTCCTTGGGTTAGTCAGGCAGTACTATTAACATAAGGGAAAACACGTTTGCTCAGCTGCAAAGTGCCAGCAGAGGGGTTCATCACCTCCTTCCATCCGATACCTACGGCAACGGCAGAAAGAACGAGGCCACCAGGCCTGGCTGCCCTCTGGGTTTGGCACAGCCCACAACTACATGCAGTGCATCAGTACTGTACTTTTGAGATGGCACACCCCAAAAGGAACCGGCCAGCACGGGGTACTTACACACTGCTGTCTGTCATTGACATGGAGTCATCCGTCAGGGCATCACTGGATATTTCACTATCGTTTGCGCTGGTTGCTGGAGCAAAGACATAGCCAGAACTCACATGGTAGGGGTTAACAGGATCATTCCTCTTGAAGGACCTAGGGACAAGAAAACAAGAGCCCAGTTATCAGCCAGGCTTGGGCTGGAGGACAGCACGTGAGCTGAATGGTAGCACGTTCTATGTGGGAACCCCATACACCCCTTGAGAAGCACCAACCACCCGCTGCTCACACCAGCACCCTGCCAGCAGCAAGGCAACAACCAGGACACGCGGTCTAAAAGCACCCACTGCCCAATGTTAAAGATATGGCAATTGGCACAGGACACACAGCTCAGAAAAGCCCAGGAGGCACCCAGGCGCGTTCTGATACCTTTAGAATCTTGGTTCTAAAGCCTGGTGCTGCACCGCTGAGGCCAGCAGGAGCTCCACCTAATCAAGAAGTTCATAGCTTGAGTCCCACTGAGGACCAGCCCATAAGTGCTTAAACCTACTCCAAAGAGAGGAGTTAAGGCCCCTTTGGGAGAAGTTATGGTATCCACCATAACTAACAAGAGAACTGCCTGGAGCTGCTAAGCAGGACCCCTATGCATCACAGTTGCAACACGCTGTCCCAGGCCTCCCAAAGAGAGGTGCCACCTTCCCAGCACTGCAAAGGCCCATTTTTAGGGTGAACCTCCACAATGAACAGTATGGGATTTCTTGTGCTTAGGGCTGGGTGAGGCGGGAGGAAGAGGGCAGGAGCAGCTGCAGGTGGCACCTGGAAGGGAACAGCTTCACCTGGAGAAGCAAACCCAGAGCCAGGCCGGGATGGCTGAGCCCAGCACCACCACCCATCTGTGGGCAATGCCGGGAGCCTCGATGGGGTCATGCACAGGGAACCTCCAACTCAGCCGGGATCAATCCCCCTATCTTGGCAGGCGATAAGGGGATTATGCAGGGAGGTTTGAAAGCCGCATGTTAAGGTGCACATTTTGTTTCCCCTGAGAGGGAAGATGGGGTTGTTAAGCTTCTGCGTTTGTATATCAAAGCAAAGGGCCTTGTCATCTGATAAGGACTGCTGATTTTAATAATTAGGGCCACTTACCCAGGACTTGGGGGCCTAAGGAATGTGCCAGCAGGCTCGGCAGGTTTTTTAATGGGCTTTCAAGCTCCCCGCCCCCACGGCAGGGCTGGAGGGGAGCGGTGGGATGCAACAGAGCGGCCCTAATAGGGAGCAGCAGCTGCCCCACTGCCGTGCACCCCTCCCTTGCACCGTGGGGAAACGGGGGATTTTACAGGGCTTGGGTTAAAACCAAAGCAAGAAAAAAAGGAGAAAAAACTGTTTAAAAAAAAAAAAAAAAAGAAAAGAAAAAAAGAAGAAAGAAGAAAAAAAAAAAGAAAGAGGGGGAGAAGCTGGGCCTCTCTGGTATGAGGTGCGGGGCTGGGGCTGCTGCAGGTACTCAGCCCAGCCAGGGCTGCATTCCTTTCCAAGGGAGGCCAAGGCACTGCTGATGGGGAGATCAAGATGTTAAAAAACATATAGCTGCAAAAAAACGAGATAGTGAGGAATGCCACAGGAAAGAAGTTAAATCTTCAAAGATAAATTAATTCCACATGTGGGTGAAAGCTAAGTGATCCCACTACTACTACAAAAGAGTTCTCGAAACACATGCAGACTTCTGCTCTGATTCAGAGGGATGTGAAGTCCCTGTGACACTGTGTGGGTCCTTGGTGGGCTTCCAGGGGATTGTGCAAGGGATGCAGCTCTTTCCTAACTTTGATTTGAAACCATCTCACGTCTTGAGAGCGCACACGAGGAGCACAGGGCTTGGTAGGGTGGGACGCTCCAGGATCATGGATTGGGATGCTCCCTGGGAATCCTGGAGTGGGATGCACTGGGGTCCAGGAGCACCCCTCCTCCCCAGCAGGACCACATTCCCATGCTCTCCCAGCGGATTGCTGGAGAGGCTGCGCTGGGGGTGGAGGCAGCGGCTGCGTATGAACACAGCGCAGGGTGAGGAGGTGTGTCCTAACGCTGTTTGGGAAGATATAATTAGAGAAAGTGGCCACAACTCACTCCTCTTCCCCATCAGTGTTGGTCTGCAGCACTGTTTCCCCTCCCAAAACCTCACTGACGAAAAGCCCCCACGGTTCAACTATTTTTAAAGCCAGCCCCCACTCCACACACTTCAAGCAGAACAGCCCCCATCCATTTTCCACATTCGATTTTATTTTTTTTTTAATTATTTTATTTTCACGTGACCACCTCGCTGCAGGAATTGCCCCCCCCCGCTGCACCACGCTGCCTGCGGGGGCTGGAATTGCCATGGAAGCAGTGGGCTCCCACGCAACCCAGCGCCCTGCTCCACGTGCAGCGCTCCAGCTGTCAGGCAGCAGTTGCTCTGGAGCTTCAAGGAGAACGTCTGATGTTTCTCAGACTATTCTTATCTGGACGCAATGACAAACGGCGTGCAACTCTCCCTGTGCCATGTTAGGCCACGGGTGTATCAGAGCTCAGTGCCACTGCGATTCCAGGGGCTCCTGGTTGCATCCCCTACTATGAGAGGGCCATTTCATGTGGTTTTTTTATTGCCAAACTTTGCTGCTTCAAAATAAGAGCGCTCCGGCACTTCAAACCACAGATGTATGCAGAGAGAAAAGGAAATCTACCAGGAGGGTTTTGAGGCAGAACTGAACCTCATTAAGTACTTTCTTGGGACAAACATCATAGGGCACTCACAAGTTTCAAGGCAAAAAAAAAAAAGGAAAAACTGCACAAATGTGTGTGGGGGGGAAAGCATATTTTAAGAAAAACTATGTTAATCACAGCTTCCATGCTCTAATTGTAGAACACTGCTTCGAGCATAGCTTTACAATGGCATCATTTACTTTGATAATTGAAGCCAAACTCAGTTCCAATAACTTTGCACACAACAGCTCCACCGGCGCGGCCTTCAAAGGGCAGGAAGCCTCGGAGCCAGTGCCGCCGATGGGCGCGGGGCTAATGGGAGGCAGATGAGCCCACCCCGCTCCCCACGCCACGGCGGTGGCACTGCCAAGGCCGGAGAGGAGAGCGGCTCTGCGTGCACAAACGGGTGCGTGATAAATTTAGAAGGGCGTGTAAATAATGGCTGGGATTCCTGGACAACGGGGCCAGGCCCAGCGCGCTCGGCGGTACTGATGCCGGGGACGGAGGCTCAGCCACACATTTCCCGCAGTGTGCCATGGCTTTGGCAGGGACTCCGTGCCTTGGGATTTCCAGGTTCCTCCTGGCCCCAAATCCTGGATGAGGTGCACTCAGCCTCGCACTCTGTTCTGCTCTTACAGTCCCACTAAAACCCACTGGAGCAAGTGGGAAGAGCCCACACAGCGCTTCCAAACCGTAGCATGCTGGGTGGAGGGCAGGAATTCTTTGATTCCATTGCACGTATGAGGAGGGAGGTGTGGTTTGGCCACTCACCAGGAAAGACTTTGCGGGAGCTTCAGCTCCAATCCTGAGTGCTTTCCTAAACGCTGAGTGATGAGAGATAACCCATCCACATGCTCTTAAAACACACACGCACAAATGACTCTGCAAATGGGCAGCTCAGGGAGGGACTGAGAAGCACCTCAGCTTGACCTCCATCTCTTTGCATTGAGATCTCTTAGACAGCAAAAGCTCCTGGAAATTCAACAGGAGGTGATCAAAGCACAGCACACCACCTAATGCCCAAGGAGGGCAGATCTGACACGTGAGGAGCAAACTGCATTCACCCTGGGACCAACAAAAAGAAGGAAAAAAGAAAAAAGCCCACAGTGCTCATCAGGGAAGCAGCCACAGCTGTGTGAGAGCTCTTGCGGACCTGAAGCATGTGGGCTACAGCAGGGCCTGCAGCTCTGCTAGGACACCACGCCGAGCCCTCCCAGCCCCGAACGCCAACAAAGCCTGCAAGATGAAAGCACCCAACATCCTCTCCTGGAAAGCAAGCGGAGGGCAGCAGGTCACAGCAGGCTCTGGAGAACAGCAGATGCTCAGACAGCAGCACTGAGGCACGAGATGAGGAGCCCCAAACCCCAAGTCCAGCACACAGCTGCCAACCAGAGCTTCCACCCCAAGCAGCCTCCCACCAGAACCACAGCGGGATGAGACGCGTTCCCCCCCCCATCCTGCACCACTCCGGTGGCTGTCACCTCTCCTCTGCCTCCAGCAGGGGCAGAGATACCGAACCAAACCGCATCACCCCGCGGCGAGTTGGGGGCTCAGCCCCACAGGCTGCCAGGCACCGCGCAGCCCCACAGCGGGCAGCTCTGTGCAGGGCAGGAGGAACGCTCCGGCACTGCCTCCCCCGCTGCGCTGCCGTGCCCTTTGATGTCCGTGAATCACAGACACGCTCTCCAAATTCCCCTAACCGAGATGTCAGGCACTTACCAGAGCTAAACCCAAACTCCCCGTCCCGCAGACAGGAGCGCACATCTGCCAGCACAGCCCTCTCCTCTCAACCCGGATTCAACAAGCCACACTTATGGCAAGGGTGGAGAGAGGAAAGAATACATTTTCAGGGGATTATACAACTCATCATTCGCTCATCAGAGCCTCCTTCCCATCCCCCTTCGCTCACAGAGGGCTGTCCCTCTCCTCACCATCACCAACACACTGGAGGGCTCGGTGGGCACAGTGCCCCCAGCCAAGGGCTCTGCCACCCCCAGCACAGGCCACGTCCCCTCCAATGCCACCAGACACAGCCACAGCCTGAGCCCAGCCTGGAGCAGGACAGCACCCAGGTGCGCTACTCCCCTACACCTGGGCTGCCCCTATGACCTTAACTACTTCGTTTTAAGTATCCCTCTCTACACGCTGGCCCAAAGCCATCCCAAAAGGCTCTGACACGATGCCAACCGCAACGCAACGCGAGAGGCTCCAGATCACACCAACAGCCAAAACAAAAAGAAGATTTTCTGCGAGTTGCATAGTTGGATGTAATGAGCGCGTACGTTTCCTGCTCCATGACCGCACAATTGCTTCCCACACAACCAGCAGAGTTAAGCCCTGGCTGATGGGGAAGTCGGGGAGCTGGTAGGTTACATTATTCATGTGCCTCTATGATCCTCTCCACTACCGCGCTTAATAGGTTTGAAAGTCGAACCAATAATTAACGCGTGTCCGGAGGACATAGTTGCTATGAAGTTTTTGATCTATAAGAACTGAAAGAGCCAATGGGGCTGAAGAGCACAGCCTCTTGCTTTCCCCCTGCAGAGGGAGCAAAAAAACCAAAAAAAAACAAAAACCAACAAAAAAAACAACCAGCCAACGCCCCCAAATTCCACCGTGTCCCACCACCCCCCCAGGCACAGCCCACGTCCCGGCTCCCCGTACCTGTACCCGTTCTCCAGCGTCTCGGTGGCTCTGACGCTCGCCGTAACCCTCAGCGTTTTGCTGGACAGCCCAACCACCGAAGGCAGCATTTTGCTTTTGAAGTCGGCGCAGCTCCATTCCTCCTCCTCGTTCAAGGTCGGCAGATAGCCACAGACAACTTTTAAGCTCCCCAGCCCGTTGCTGCTCATGTAAGCAGGGTTCTCTCCTCCGCTCCGTACGTATTCGAGGTATATGTCAGAAGTTAAAAACATCTGGTACGCATTTTCCTCCATCACAGTCTGGATCTCAGTCTGTGCCTGATCAAACATGATGGAATCTATCTGCTGCTTCTTGATGCTATCCCTTATGTAGGTCTTGGTAGCAGGCTTGAGCTGCTTGGAGACGATGCTGTTGTTCTCGATGTACCTTTTGTAGATAGCTTTGGCTACTCTTGAAGTTTTGGTATCCTTAAGGTCCATCTGCCTGAAGCCATTGCAGGCAAACCAGAAGTCTAAGGTATCCACGCATTTTTCCCTTTCCAAGAAGGTCCGAAAGAGATAGGCACCATCTTGATCTCCCAACAAGGAGTGCAGGGATTTGGTCCAGCGGGCCAGCGGGGAATCGGGGGACGCGCTGCCCTCCGGCTCCCCCAGCCCGTTCTCATTCCTCCGCGGGGCAGCGGGCACCGGCATGGCCTTGAAGCTTTGGCTTTTGGCGAGAAAGGAGCTGGGGGGCTGCGGGCATGGCGGTGCCTCTCCCTCCTCCCCCGGCACCGGGGGTCGGGGCGCGTCCTCCCTGAAGCTGCTGCCGGGGTCCGGGAGGTGGGCGAGGAGCACGGCGCTGCTCATGGCTCCGGAGCGGGGCTGCGGGAGGCTCCGGGAGCTGCGTGCCGCTCGCTCGAGTCAGCGGGGGATCCTGGGAGGCTCCTCTCTGGGAAGGGGAAAAAAAAAAA
>NC_034425.1:6965281-7110877 GCF_002078875.1 Numida meleagris
AGGGAAGCACTCCCTGCATCGCTCGGTGCACCCACCCCCGGGCACCCCCGGTGCTCGGCGAGCCTTCTGCGCGCAGGCTTTGCACCGTTCGGGTGGAAAAATGAAAGAATTCTATTTTGGGGAGAGGATTTTTGCAGCGTTTCCACTCCCCCCTCCTCGCGGCATCCCGGAGCGGGTACGGAGTTGCCAGGACCTTATCAAAGCGCAGAGCCGCAGCCGCCGCCCCCGGGCGGGAGCACCGCGCGCCGCCGCCGCCTTAAAGGGACCGGAGCCCTCCGAGAACCCCCCCCAAATCCCCCCCCCTTTGGGTTTCTGGCCGGGGCCGCGGTGCTGCGGGTGGGGGGGGGGGCATTCGGGGGGCGTCGGAACTCGGAGGAAAGTTTTCTTCTCCGGGAGAAAATGGGGCGGGTCCATCCCAGGTTGTTTTTTTTTTTTTTTTTTAATTATTAATTATTAATAATCTTTTTCCTTAATAAATGATCCAGAGGCATGTTTTTGCTCTGCATCGTGATTAAACAATATCTGATTCCAATAGAGGTGGCACATCAGCAAAACTGCGGTTGTGTTCACATCTTCCCCCCCCTGCCCCCCGGCCCCCCCGGCCCCATCTGTTAAATATTAAACAGGCACGGAATGGAGTTGTTTTTAACTTCATGCGAAAGGTTTTAATTAAGGACCGGGCCCTAAACCTGTCCTGCGCCTTCTGCCCTGCTCTGGCCTGGACGTGGGCTCCTCTTGGCAGGACCCCGGCCCTGCAGCCCCATCACTGCCCTGCAGCCCCACTTCCATGCTGCAGGAACGCGGGGAGCACCGTGCACCCCAGGTTGGGCATGCAGGGCTCGCAAGTGGGTGGCCAGGCTGTGAGGAGGAGTAATGGCATGGCCTTTAACATCGAGCCCTGATTTGTTTTTATGATTATCATCACTAATTCTGAGATTGCAAGTCCTCTGAGAGGCACTGATTCTCTCTCCCATATTGATGAGCAAATATTTTGGGGTAAAGCCTCACTCTTGCAGCACTTTTGCACTGAAGCACAGCCCCGTGTGCCAGCCCCTGCTGCGGGCACCCAGGTGTGTGGCTGGGCTCAGCGCACCGCCATCCCCCTGTTTGCTGGAGGAAAAAGCTTTGGAAAATGAGCCCACACCTCCAGATTGCTCATGGGGCTGGGAGGGGAACAGCAGCGAGAGCCCAGCTCCGTGCCCAGTGCTCAGCAGGACCCTGGGGAGGATGGGAATCAGAGTCATGGCTGTAAAGCTGCACGTCTCCTGCACGCCCAAGCCGCTTTCTCTTTGCACGCTGCTGGAAACACAACTGGTTCACAGCATCTCTAACCCAGGGAGCTCAGCACGTGGCATCCTTCAAAGCTGCGATTCCATCAGCTCTGGGATGGTTGAGCATGCAGAGCCACGCACAGCAGAGAGGAGCTGGTCCCGTGCAGGTTATGGATGCATGGCCTGGGCAACCTGAGCCGGTAACATGAAGTAACACATCAGTGGATTCGTTGTTGCTCCCACTTACACGTTTTTCAGGCCTGGGAATGTCTGCCACCAGACAGGGAAAGCAAACTTTCTGCACAAGTCCTGTGAGACCAAGCAATGACAGCCATTTCTAGGCCCAACAAGCAGTTACAAACGAGCAGCATCACTGGTAGTTTTGCTGCTGGTGACACCAGGTATCAACATGCCACTATGACAGATGCCACTATGACAGATGCCACTGAACCATACAATGTGATCCTTTCCTCCTGTCCCCGGCCCCTCACCATGGTGGGAGCAGCTCCTTGCCCAGGGCAGACCACAGCCACCCCTGGGAGGGGATGGGTCCCTTCCTGATGCCACATCTGCACTTGCTTTGAAACAACGCAGCGGATAAAAAGCTCTCTGCGTCCCATCTACCGCCATAGCACTGCAAATTAACCCACTGTCACGGAGGCTGAAAACCCTGACTTTTTCCACTTCGGAAGAAAATCTCTGCCCGAATCATTTCATTCCGTGTCACAGGGGCATAAAGGTGCCACGTAACCACGCCGTTTTCCCAGGTCCCGTTGTGCCATCACACTGCCCTCGGCCACGCAGCTCAGGTGCTTAATTCCCAGCAGTATTTGGGACCACACGTGCATTGCACAGCCCACCACAGAACAGCTCTGACACCGAACGTGGCCTCTCTGGGGACAAAAGGAGAGGAGGGCGAGCGCCTGGGGATGGGGCTTTGTGCTCAGTGCCCGTCCTCCTCCCAGGGCTGCAGTGGCCCCATTCATTTCTGCGGTGTCCACTCGGGGAGCCTATTTTCTCCTCCTGCCCACGGGGAAGAGGCACGTTGTGCCGGAGGGTTGAAAGCAATCTGATGAGCCAGGCAGGCGGCAGCGGGTACAGGGAGGTCTTCCACAGTTTTCTTCATCTTTATCAGCTCCTGGAAGTCCTTGTTCGTAGATCTACAGGGAATCTCTGTGCTAAGGTAGCAGCTGCAGTCATCAAGAAAGCAGAGTATCTTTGAATTTCCTTCTGATTTTCTAGTCTAAACTTGAATCTGAATTCCCAGGCTGAACAGCGGGAAAATTAACTATTTATATTTTATTTGTTAGCTCTTTTTTTTTTTTCATTTTTTTTAGATATAAATTCAGTCAATGGGTGAAAAAATGACTGCAAAACGCTATGCCAAGTGGCATTACCTGGCCATGGTAATGCCCTCATAGTGCCACTGCAAAGGGCAGACATGTTGCTCCTTGCTGGATGCTGTGCATCACATCCGCGGGCGCAGCAGAGAAGCTTGAAGTCACATCACGGCACCAAAAAGGAATAATTTTAGATGAAAAGAATCCGTGCGCAGTGAAGCTCCGTAACAAAGGGAAATGAAATGTTTTGTGAGAGCTTTTTTGGAGCAGGTAGTGAGGAAAAAAAAACACTGTAGGAGAGAAGAAAGCAGTGGGAGCCATTAAGGACACGAGGGCTGAGCCAGAGTGGCTGCACAGCGCAGTGCTGGAGGATGTGGTCCGTGCTGCAAGGCTCGGTGTTGCGCTGCTGCAGATAAGGGCTCAGCCCTTCTCCTCCCTCCGGCCACGAGGCTGTGGTTTCGTGGTGCCCTGCTGCACAGGAGCTGTCTCCAGTGGCTGTCTTCCTGCAGAAGCGAGGTTCAGCACCCATGATGGTGAGGCTCTGGAGGTGACACTCAGCTCCCCTGCCTGCAGTTATCCGTGGGCACAGCAGAGCCGAGAAACCTGAACCTTGTTGTTGGTCCTCAAAGTGCTTTCATCTCTTGGTGCCAACACGTCCATCTGAGCCTCCCCTACCTTGTCCAACCACTCAGCTTCAGTAATTCGCAGCGTAGCAATGCCTGCGTTTCCCATTGTACTTCCCTGCGCCCATCTCTGCACACAGCAGCACACCGAGTGCAGGGCAACGCCTTCCTCTGCCCATCCCCAAAGCGGTGACAAAGCCACCAATCACAGAATCACAGCGTGGTTTGGGTTGGAAGGGACCTCAAAGATCACCCAGTTCCAACCCACCACCAGGTCAGGCTGCGCAGGGCCCCATCCAGCCTGGCCTCAAACACCTCTGGGGATGGAGCAGCCACAGATGCTACCCAGCCTGGCCAGCCCTGCTCACTCATGTACCGGTCCATCAGAGCTGCTGGACAAGAGCGGAGGCAGCAGAGCACACAGCAGCATGGGCCGGGGGCACAGAGCATGGGCTGGGGGCACAGAGCATGGGCTGGGGGCTCTGCCACCAGCCCTGCCCAGGGGGGACCTTCACAAAGCACGGCATTGGCCAGGGGCTGACGTCACATGCTGTCATACGCTCGGCGCTCGCACTGGTGGTCATGTTGATAACGAGATCAAAGGCTTGGAGTATTTCAACAGAAGTGCCGGGAACAGTCTTGATCAAAATAAGAGGAAGGCCCTGTATACAGATGACATGAGAGCTTTGCAACCCACATGTGAACCTTTGAAGTTATTCTTCCTCCTTTTTTTTTTTTTCTTATAAACTAGTTTAACATCATTAGTTTAAGAGGAATAAAACCGATCGGGGTATAATCTCTCCCTACACTGCGAGCACAGAGTGTTATCCACACGCAGACATGCTTTTGCCGTGAAGAAAAAAGCACTGCCAGAGATACTCAAAAATAAGACAAGAAAACACACAATTAGTTCGATGGGATTTGAAGTTCATTTCACAAATCGACAGACTTTTGTTACCGACTATTGCCAGATAAGTCCGATACATTTTCTCTTCCTATAATCCTTTTAACATTTCCATTCCCCCCTACAGACTCTCTGCCTTGATGTTTTGTTCGGCGCACTCCCTGCTATCTGCACACGTTTGGCCAGATTTTTCCGACTTGAAAGGGGCACCGTATCAGCATTAAATGTTCTATGAGAGCTGATAAAACGCGCACGAGCACTTTGCTATCTATTAACATTTTTGAACCGCTTCCTTCACCTGCGCGGAATAGTGATTGAAAAGAGGGTAGGGGCAAAAAAGGGGAATGAGGATATTTATGGCCAACTTTCCACAGCTTATTTTTTTTCCACAAGCCCTTCCTCGTTGCACGTGAACCAGATGCACTGCAATAAGGGTGGTGAGGCACTGGCATCCCTGGAGACACTCAGCTCAGGCTGGATGGGGCCCTGAGCACCCAGTGGAGCTGTGGGCATCCCTGCTCTTTGCGGGGCAGTTGGACCAGGTGCCCTTAGGGGTCCCTTCCAACTTAAACAGTTCTACGATTCATCTTGGAGAAGGTGGAAGCATTTCCACTGACGTCCTTGCTGTGGGACAGGAGGACAGCAGTGCGGTGGCTGCTGGGGGCAGACACGCGATGCCACAGCACAAGCATGGAGTGTGGCACACGTGGACTCTGAATCCAAGTCGTCTAAAGGTTGGGTTTCATCGGGGTTCTCCATCTGCTGCCCTGTGGGTGCAGTGATGTGACCCTCAGACACCACACAGCATGGCAGCGGGATGGCACAGCCACAGGAGAAAGCCCAGGAGGCAGCAGAGCATCGGTGCGGGAAGGCCCGCAGCGGATTCCATCCCATTTGCTCATGGAAACAGGAACATTTTTTCCATGCGTGCTAAGGGAAGCCGTTCTCCTGCGTGCCCGGAGCGGCGTGCGCTGGCGCTGGCCCCGCAGAGGGTGGATGCTGCGGGCAGAGCGTGGCCAGCTCCTGGCACCACGAGGGGCCGTGGAGGAGGCGAGATGTGCGATGTGTTACAGCCCGAGCTGCTGCGATCTGATTCTGCAGTGTAATCCTTTTTGTTTTCTGGCCGGCTTCTAGAGCTGTGTAAAAATGGTTGCTTGAAAACTCAACTAAGTATGAAGTGCGCTCACTGAAAATCTCGGCAAGGAAAGGAAATCCAAATGTTTTGAGTTTAACTATTAAACATAGTTTCCAGCTAGTGTGCTCAGAATTCGAAATTAAACAAATGAAAGAAACATGTTTCAATGGTTTTATGTAGGCAATAATGTCATTAACAGGAAATCAAGAAATGGGGCTTTGCAGCTGCAGCAGGAAGGTTAACCCTTCCTGTGCAGGGTGCTCGCTGGGCTCCGCAGAACACTCTGACCCCGCTCTGCCACTGAGCATCCCAACCACACAGTGCTGAGCGGGCACTGGTTTGGGGAAGGAGAGGAGCCAGTGGGCTTTCCTCACCAGTGGAAACCTAGGCCTCCTCCCCACATTGCCCAACGGGTCCACAGTTACAGCCCTAGAAGCCCTGGAGCTTCCCGTGCACACACAACCGCACAAGCAAGCCTCCTCTCTGAGCCCAATCAATGCCGAAAACACCACCAAGAATATCCCTATTCTCCATCGTGTGGAAGGGACAATAAGCAAGGAGAAACCAGAAGGCGACTTTTTTTGCTAGTTAAGCCATATTTTCATGATTTGAGATGCCCATGCTCAAACACACCATGCAGGACACTATGTGAGCCTGACTGTGGCACTGGGAGTGCCCTAGGGATCCCTCTCAGCCTTGCACCCAGCCTCCTGGGATGGTCTAAATGGCTCATGTGGGCAGTCTGCCCACAAAAGGGATGGGATGGGACGGGGTGCCATGGGATGCCATAGGATGGGACTCTCTACCCTGAATCTTCTTCTGTCACAGAGCAAAAGCAGCCAGCTGGGCTCTCTGCTGGCATGGAGCTGGGGGCATGGAGCAGGAGCCTGTGGTTCCCAAGCACATTTTGTGCAGATCCAGGTCTGTGAGCTGGGGCTTGCCTCAGGCACTGGTAACACATATTTCAGCTCTGGTCCCATTTATCCACCCCGCCTGTGCTACTGATAATAGACTCATTAAAAGCACTACAGAAATGCTGAAAGAGCTGCCCATTATTCTAGACATAACTTAAGACAATGACATAAATTCCATAGATTTAACCAATACACCTTCATCCTTTCATTACACAGGCACACACCAAACATGAGAACAGAGAGCAGCTTGTAATAAATTGATTTCAGTTTATAAATAATGTAATATCTGTGCGAGCTAAAAAATAAGTTACTTAATACATTTAAAAGCATGTAGTTTGCACAAGCTCCTACCCACTCACATCTGCTGCTGGAGTGAACACAGATAATTAGACTCTTATGTGATACACCTGACAGCAGAGGAGGCTGGAAAAGCCTGTGAGGGGTGTAAGGAAAATGACAAAAACCTGTGGGCAGGTACCTGGGGTTGATCAGCACCGAGCCCTGCGCTTGGGAGCCACAGAGCAGCATCGTGCTTTGGGCTGCTGGGCAGCCAGGGCCCTGCGAGATGAGCAGGGACCAGCTGCCTGTCCTGCAATGCACTACATCCATTCATCTGCTACAGCACTGACGCAGGTCAGGAAGGAAGGATGACACCGGTATAAAACCTGTTGTACACAGCTATAAACCACTAAGGAAAGAAATAAAAATCAAAGCGATGCGTCTGCTGGTGCTGCCCGTAGCGCAGCTGCAGCAGCCGGGGAGCTCTCCTGCCGCGGGGAGCACGGTGCACTTCTGGCAGCAGTCACAGCCCAGTTCCTTCGGTCACCCCCTCCATGGGGAGTGCTTCGTGCATTAGATCAGGGATCGCATCCAGTTAAAAATAGCCCTCCCCCACACAAAAAATAGGCAAAGAAAAGGGCTATTTATACCCTGGATCGATTCCATCGGTTGTGCAAGGCGCGAGGGCACGTCCCTTGGACTCCCTTGGAGCATTTCTACAATGGTGATGTTAGTCCACAGGGTTTTGGTTTATGACCAAACTGAGATGGACCTCACCTGCTCCCCCCGCCCCCCCCCGCCCCAATCTGGGTCAGGGCTGCTCCTCATTGCTGGCCTCAGCCCCAGCACACAGACAGCACCAGTGCCAGCTCCAAACGCCCAAAGAGAAACGGACGCGTTGCCAAAGAGCTTGACAAAACTCAGGGAGAATGATCAGACCAACCTGCCTCGGCAGACAAGCTTAAATATGGATAAAGATAGTTGGAATAATATAGACACATTTTTTTCCATGTTGTTTTCTGTTTTGACTCCTTTTGGATTATTCAAAGGGAGGTTCGGGCTTTGATCTCCTCTATTGGCAATATTTTTTCATCTAGGTTTTATAGTTTGAGAAGAGATGTTACATGCTTGCAACAGAGACTATCAATATGATGTGGGTCTGAACAAAAAAACTGGTGTCAGGTTCTCCATTTGGAGTGTTACCTCAAGCTTTGAAGTTCGTAATGATTCAAAAGCATCTAGAGCTGCTACAAATGTTAATAAAATTAAAGCCATCTGAAAGTGAGGCTTGCATGTGCCTTTGAAAGTAGGTCTGTGATCAGTTATTACCCTCAATTACCTTGTTGTCCACTCTTTTAGCTCGAGGTTAAACTCTTAACACTTCGCTTTGAAGTGGTTATCCTTTTATCTATGACCGGACTGAGGAATTTAAGGGCAATAATCAATGAGAGCTTCATAAGAATAAAGGGGAGACAAGGCAAGGGAGAGAGGTGTGAATGTGCCCTCAACGGCTGGAGGGGTTCTGGGGGGGTGCAGGGGACACTGCGCTCTGCGATATGATCTTGGGGGGAAGGGAAAAAAAGGGGAAAAAAAAGAGGGAAGAAAAAAAAGAAAGAGTCCCAGCAATTTCCAAACCACTGCTAAAAATAAAGCAAAAGCACTAATTCGGGGTGGGGCAGGGAGTGGGGAGAGCACCGCGAGGTGAAGCGCTCATCAAAGGCACGGGACACGCAGCGAGGCGCAGAGATAGACTGGAGCACTGGGCTCACTGGGGCTTTGATGTCCTCCATGGTGTGTGACAGGGACAGGGGTGGCTGCGTGCCCCGCTCCTGCTGCACGCACCGTACCCATAGACCTGCATGGGGTGGGGTCCCCGCGCTGGGTGTTACCCCAAAGCAGGCAGCCCTGGCTGAAGCCAGGAGGGACCTTCATGAAGTGTCCCCCAGCAGAGCCCCTCTGTGTGTCCTGCAAGGACCTCGATGTGCCACCCAGCCCTTTCCCCATGAAAACCAGGCAGCCTCTGCTTTCATCCCACCAAGGGAAAATTGTTGTAGTGCTACCGGCCGATTTTCTTTCTTTCTTTCTTTTTTTAAATCCGAGGTGCCTAAAGCAAGGTGTTGAAACCCGTGTTTGGAACACCAAGCTTGGCGCGGGATCGGATCCAAGTGGCCTGGGCTCGGTGCAGTCCTGAGCGCAACCTCCAGCACCGCCAGGCGAGAGCTGCATGTGCTCAGCATCTCTGAGCATCGCTCCGCTTCGCTTTGATCCGCTGCCAGCGCTTGGATTTGTGTGTCTAATTTAAGGTGCTTGGGTTGGAAAACGTTGACAATTATTGTTACTCTAAAATTAAATCAGTGCTTAATTATCGAAATTGATGGTAACTTATAGTGGCGTTTTCTAAAGAGCCTAAGGGAGTCAGAAGGAGGTTTTCAAAGGCACGGTGGCAGCTCCGTGTCTCAGGGCCACGTCTGCGTTCTCCAACCCACACTTTCTTACTGCTGCCATGCCCCCATCCTTTCTGAAGGCCTCCTGAGAGGTTCCGAGCTCTCCTTATATTGGAGATAGAAGGAGAGGTGGATCCAAGCCCGTGAGTGCAGACCTCAGCCTCCAGCCCTTGGCTAAATCCCAGTGAAAAAATCAATTGGCTTTGGGTGCCTAATTCTCCCATAATCCTTTAGATAATCCCAGCTTTAGGCTCTTGGACGCTAACAAAAAAAAATAGAACAATACAAGAAATTTGCGCAAATATAATAGAAAACAAACATATAGTTCATACGATTTTCAGATACTCCAAACTTCAGAAGAAATAGGTTTAGGACAATAGCAATAAAATATTGCTCAAGAGAGAGTAAAGGCAGCGAGATCGTGAAGCCTGGGGCTGAGAACACTGTTTCGTAATTAAGGTAGCCTCGAGACAGCGATTGTCATACGCAGGCATTGCTCAAGGACCCAACCATTATTGCTTTCATTATAATTTTTCAGGAGAGGAACCTTTGCTGGCTTGGCTCCACGTTCATTCAAAGCTCCCAGTCACTAACGAGAACGCATTGATTGAGAAACGCTAATGACAGCCTCCACGGGCCGCAGCGAGGCGAGATGGGCAGAGCCCTGCAGTGCGAGGGGCAGGCTGTGGGCAGGCCAGGAGCTGACACCGGCTGGGGACACCCCGCATCACACTGGGGTCACCTCTCGTGAGCCTCACGGTGAGGCACGGATGGACAAGCCATGCAGAGAAGCAGAGCTTCCTGCTCTGTGCAGCCAGCAATGGTGGCAGGAAGGGTTTTACAAAGAAAACTGAGCTGACTTGAAAAATAACATGCTGGTAAACACAATATTGCAGCCTAATATCTTTTTATCCCCCCATCAATATCTTCCCCCCCCCACCCCAATCCAAATTTGACTGAAAAAATGCAGTTGGTTGTAGCTATGCCACCTGGTCCCAAGTGAATCCCTCTGGAATCACAGGATTAACTCCATCATCCGACATTACGTTGAACATGACTGTGCCTGTCTACACTTAACTGCTGACCTATCTTAATCATCCTCGTAATTAATGCACTGAAGCAAAGTCATGTTCCAACACGGTCTAATCTCCTAGCGAAGACAAGTGCCAAGCAGCATTAGGAACACTTGGAAACACCCCGAGATGGGTTCCTCTTGCACCAGCCCCAAAGAGCCACCGTGGGTGACTGCTCCTTGCCCCCAGAGCCCTCTCATGCAGCAGCCCAGGGGGACCAGGATGTCTGCCCCAGGCTAATTACCAGCTGGGCAAACGAGCAGCAGCCATGGCCGTGGGGCTTCACAGTGCTCTCAGCTCCAGCTGCTCTGATGTGTGGCCAATTATCAGCACCTGGATGCTCAGGCAAGACGGAGGTAACTTAAGGAGGTAATGAAGGAAGAAAGAAATGCTTTCATGTACTCGCTGCTCCTGTAATAATGCTGCTGCTAGACAGCCTGCCTGGGATGGGCCGAGCACAGCCTGGCTCTGTGAGCATCCCTGGCTGCTGAGATGCAGTGAGGAGTGCGGATGTGCCTATGGGGCTGGGGCTGTGATGTGCACTTTTACAGCATGACTATTGCTTGTTTTGAATTTGTTGTATCAAAGAACGGAGCCAAATTCCCTAAAAAGAAAGAACTTTTTGTGAGGCCAGCCCAGCTCTCATCCCCATCCAATCCCTGCCATGGGGACATGAGGCTGCAGAGGCTTCTCGGGGCCAGACAGGAGTTGTGGGCTAGCACAGCTCCATCAGCTCCCTTAAGGCTTTCATGCATTTTCTCCCCAACCAAGCTAAATGGTCTCCTGGGTCTCACCCCCACCTGCTCATCATTGGCACTGCCTGGATCTTCCTTTATCCTCCCTCCACCTGGTCTATGAGTGGAGGCAGACAATGGGTGGGTGATGAGGGGCAGCCTCCACTTTCGACACCGCGGTGATGGCCATGGCGTTGGGACAGCCAGGCTGAGCCCTGCCTTTGTCCCATTTGGCTGAGGCTGAGCCACAACCAGGGCTGGAGGTGAGCGGTTCCCTCTCTGCCTTTTACAATTTCCCCAAAGTATTGCCTCAAATCCCCCCAGAATGGTGCTGGGCACACGCAGCAGCTCATCCCTGCTCTGATGCACAACCCATCAGCAATGCTTTGAGGTTAACATCTCCCTTCCCAGGTGTCCTCTGCACCCCACAAAACCTTCTCCTCCCTGTGCAAAGCCTCTTTGGGGCTGCACCTTGCCCAGCAGGGATGGGGACACAGCCACTCTACGAGGCTCTGGGACTGACGAGTCGGCAAATCCTTGGATAAAAGGCAAAATATGTTCATAATAAATAACACTGAAGTAACACATTGCACAATATTTGCTCCCTTGGAAAGACGTTGTTTGCTTGCAGTGGGGCTGCTATCTGATCCTGTGCCAAGTGGTGCTGAGCTCCCTGGAAAAGTGACTTCATTGCGGCTGGCAAGGGAAACCCAGTGCCCAAAGTGCAGCAGTAGTGTGTGTGCACAGGCACATGTGTGAGGGGGAGATGTGCCAGGGGTCTCTGTGCTGGAACTCTGATTTTAAGAGCACAGCTAATGATACGTCAGGGTGGGGAGTGGGGAATGACGAGAGGGGGGGAAAAAAGAGGTGTTGATAAAATACTTGTTAGAAAGAAAATTGGATTAGCGGTGCCATTCTGGCCATGAAGTTCTTTGAGCTGGAGAAAAGAAAATAATAATCTTGTTCCCTTTTTTCCCTTCTCTCTGCAGCGCACAGAAGGCCTCACAGCCAAAACATCAGTCCCTCTAATCTTATTTTCTTTTTTCCAGCATGTATTTTATTAACCCCTTTCCTCATTTAACTATGATGAATAGCTCAGTGGGTTACATCCTTCTTAGAAAGTGAAAACCTCCTTGGAGATGCGGTGCCAGAGCAGAAATGCAGACAAACTTCCAGCTCCTGCACTTGGAAGAAAAGCCCTTTCTGTAATCCTGTCTGGTGGAGCCGACACTGTACCCCAAAGTACGGCTGCTGCTCCCAGGTCCCCTCTTCAGAGCAGGGACAGCTGGGGGTTCCTCTGCTGACACACCAGGGGACTGCCCTGTCACTGTGAGCTCCATGGGCACGGACCAGAGATTAGAGGGGAAATAAATCAGTGCCCACACTTTCCCTGGGAATACAGGGTCTGGTTGGTGAGGGCTGGAGCTGGCTGCGGAGCTCCAGGTGCCAGGATTGGTGCCAGGCTCATTGCAGGAGGCCAAGCCAGGCTATGGGGCACATAATAAAGTTCACCCCTCGTCTGGGTCAGCTCGTGCAGCCCTGCTGGTGCTAGTGTCCCAGCAGTTCCCAAGAGTCCCAGTGGGAATTTGTCCTCTGCACAATTTTGTGCCACAAACGAAGCAGGTATCTCAGAAAGCTCAGTGTATGCCCAGGGCACACAGCGATGTGAGGCCAAAAAACCCAACAGACAAACAGCAAATAAAACATCAAATGGAGATATTCCTGCCTGGTGCTGCTCTAAGTGAGAACAGAGATCCGGCCTTGCAATAAAGAGAATGCCAGCTCCAGCTCTCCAACTTGCTGGGATGCTGCACCTCTCCTGCAAGCTGCAAAGCCGGGAGAGGAGCGGAGTAGGATCCAACCCTGTGTGATATTCGTGCGCTATTTTCCTTGACAGCTGCGGTGCATAGTGGTAAGTGCATGTTTAATTCATTCACAATTTATGGTGTAATGAGAACAATGAGTGTGTCTGAGGGAATAATTGCTTCACGGCGGGGAGCTGGAGAGTTCAAGTTGGTTGGCACCTGGACTTTGAATCGGGGCTGGCGGGGATTGGCTCTGCAGCCCCACAATAGCGCTGGTGACAAAGCTGCCGGGGATGGGGAGGGGGCTGGAAGCCAACCCCACGCCTCCCGGGCTCCCACACGGACCCCTCTGGCCCCAGTGCTGGGCACTCGGCAGAAGCCACGGAACCGGCCTTTTCCCAACCTTCATTTGCAAGCGAGCGCGCACCCTGCAGCACGCACAAAGCCGTGCCCCATGGAAACCGGCTCTTTTCTTTTTCCCTCCTTCCCTCTAAGACTTCTTCACTGCTCGGTCCTGGCCGCCTCTACCCAAACCTCCTTTTGTTGGGGAGCGGAGGGAGGGGGCTGACCCTTGGCAGTGTCCTCAGCAGCCACATGGAGCTTCAGAGCCCTCAGAGGTCAAGAGCATCCATATGGAGGGCCCGGCAGCTCCACGTCTCCCAGCTGTCCCCACGGCAGCTGCACTTGCGGCCCCAGCACAGCTCCCACGGAGCCAGGAGGCCGCTCCAAGGAGCCCTGAGGCTGATCCCAAGGAGCTTGGAGGCCGCCCTGAGGAGCCCTGGAGGCTGCTCCAAACAAGGAGCCCTGAAGGCCATTCCCAAGGAGACCCAGAGGCTGCTCCAGGGAGCCCTGGATCTGAGGTGCCCCACTGGCTGCTCTCAGGAGCCCTGGAAGCTGTCCTGGTGAGGCTGCATAAGGAGCAGTGCCTGGCTCCGGGCCCTATCTGAAGCACTAACGATTCTCCGCGCTGAGCCCGGATAGATCACATTATCCACCACCGGCTCTTTCATCCCGCGGCTGAGCAGGGCCAGATTTAGAGCCAGCAATAAAGAGATGCCAACATGGCATTGCTCAAGCCCTGGCCTCGGCAGCACGGGCTCTGCAGCGGGCGCAGAGCAGCTCGTGCCTCTTGGCACCCAGCGGAAGCGCGGATCTGATTTCTCCAACAGACGTGTCAAAGCACGAGCAACAAATCTTCCGTGCCGCAAACCCAGCCCGGGGAGATGATCTGTCAAGATGGGGCTCTTGGACAGAGCGTCATATGTCAGAGGGGAACACGCTTGTAAAGCGCTTTGAGAATCACGGGTGGAAGGTGCCATGTAACCACAGGGGCTGTTGTTGATTATTACACCGTTATGTTGGGGATGTGCACCATGGCTCATCGGCGCTCGAACTTTTCCATACATGGACCGCATGGGATGGAGCTGGGGCTCCGTTCCCACTCTCCATATGGGAAAGCTGCATGCTGGGGACGTGCTGGCCTTGGACGTCTTTCAGAGATGCTGAGCTGCGTGTCCCACAACGCATTCATCCCCACGCGGGGCTCAATGGAACACTTTGAACACGCACATAGCACTCGGCAGCGCATGGAGCCTGCTTTTAGCACAGCAACACCTGGGTGTGCACAGAGAGGGTGAGCGAGGCACTGCACGGGCTCTCTCCCGGGGACTGGGAGACATTGTTCTAAGTGTTTACATTCCAGAGGTGCACACGTTCTAAGCTGTCTCTTGAACTAGGAACCAAATTCAGGCTAAGAGGATCAAGATCTCAGGCTGCTGTGTCACACAGGCCCCTTTGAAAACACCCCCAGGTGACTGCATGACGAAAATAGGCACAGACAGAACTGGGAGACAGAGTTTAGGCGCCGACAGAAACATGAGTTTGCGTCCTGACAGAGAACCGCGTTTCATCCCGTGTACTCTGAGGTTAAACACGGCGTTCTGTCAAGCTGCACACGGAGCAGCGCACGCTTTGGCAGCGGCGTCTCACGCAGCCTCGGTGAACGCAGCATCGCTCCGCGGGGCCGCGCAGTGCGATTTGCATCGCGGGACGTGGCTGCCAGCCCAGCTTTCATCTGCGCCGTAGAGCAGCAAAGAAGCAGGATGTGCTCAACGCACATCAGCCGCTGCCTTGCCCTGCAGTGCTGCGTCACAGCATGGCTGCAGCTGCTCCTTGCAAACATTGATACCTCTCTGCTTGGGGAGGAAAATCTGCAGGCACTGAGTGCTGCAGGTGTACATGGGAACGGGGCTGGGACACAGGGGCGAGGGGCTTCCATCCCCTGCAGGATGCTCAGCGGCAGCCTCAGACCCCAAACCCTGCCCATGCAGCACTCGGACACAGCCTGGACCCAAAGGAAGACCCAGACCCACTCCAAGCCCAATCTCTTCTCTCATCCTATGACAAATCCGACCCAGATGGCAGGTCAGGATACAAATAAAGCCATCCATAATTGCCTGTGGTTAATTATTGAGGGCGGCTGGGTTTTTTGGAGAGCGTTACGTTGTGAAGAGTTTCAATCAGAGAACTCTCATGGCATCCAAATGAAGGTGAGCACCAGCACCTATGGCTGTTCTGGTTCGGATGCACACCGTGGCAGGGAAGAACTGCAGCCTGGGAGCCAGAGACCCTGCGGGGACTGATGGCCACAGCCTCCACCCAACTCTGGAGCAGCCACTGTGCTGCTCTACTCTATTTCCTCTGTTCTCCCAGAGCCAGGCTGTGCCCAGGCAGCGGCTCTGAGTCTGTGTTTGCGAGAGATACATTTTACAGAATTGTTCTCCACCAGGTTGGAAAAAATCAGAAGAATTATCATGAATTATAATTGCAAGCTCTGCACATATTTTTACATAGCCCAGACGTAGGTGTAATGTGTAATCATGATGAAGGAAGAGGCGCTGCCAGGAGCACATCTGCCTGGGCAGCACAGCACCAGGGGATGGCTCCTGCATGAGGCCTCAGCTCAGCACTGCTGGGGGCAGCAACAGTGAGACAAAGCGCCCACACCTACCCTAAAATACAGCTCCACATTGCCTGGAGACAAAGGATCAGCCCCCCACCATAAATACATGAAAGAAAACATGCTTCAGCCCATACTAGACCCATGGCAAAGGTTCAGTAACTTGATTCCAGCCAACCTATCACAAAGCAGTATATACGCTGCAGCACTAACCCCAAACCCACTATCTCTACCTGCATGAAGCCCCATGAAGTTCCTGTGGGCTCAGACCTCAGCTGTCCTTCGCAGGCAAGACATCAGCACAAGCCTTTCTCCTGTTCTCCAACAGCAACGCTGTAGCTGCTGATGCAGAGGGCAGCTTTTGGGACACAGAAGGATTTTTTCAGGCAAGAATAGGGATTTTTGGGGCCCTGCCACTGCTGGGACAGGGTGTGGGGCAGCAGCTGGGCCTCGTTGTTGTAATCAGAGCTGGTCTGCAGGTGCCAGGTTATTCTTTTACTACGCTCAGTATTTATATTTCAAACCGTAGCATAACCGCCCCGTGGAGTGGTTTATGGCACCCAGAGAGCTGGCAGGAAGAACTATGCCAAAGGGCTGAGAAAAGGGATCCCACCGCCTGCAACGGGAGCAGACCTTGGACTATGGGAACAGTGCTGGCAGGGGATGCTTTGCCGGGTGGCTGCTCCGTGCATCCCCTGCTGCAGGAAGGGTCCGTGTGCTTCTTGTCCTCTCATTTCAACTTGTGCTTTTAGAGTAAGGAAGTCAGGCCTAATCCAGATCTTTTCAACTCAAAGAGAAACTTCGGGGAGATTGCAGTTGCTTGATTTGCACTTGTTTAGATGCAGCCCAAATGGCTGTGCTTCCTTCCAACCATGCCCAGAGCAGCAGAACAGGTACAACACTCCTGTGTCTGCCTCCAGCTGAAGGACGTGGCCACCCCTGATGTGCCAAGGGAGGAGAAGGTGGGAGAGCAGTGGGGAACCTGCTGGGATTGCCAGCAGGACACAAAACCCGCATGGCTCCAGGTCCGACCCAAACCTGTGCCAGCTCAATGCTGCCCACCCTGGGACTCCCCCAGCAGAGCAGCACCAGCCCCTGTGCTGTAACCCCTGGGGATGTCAGAATATTGGTGGTCCTCCAGAGTGAGCTCAGGCCTTGGCCTGGAGCCAGCCGCAGTCTCCTGGAAGTTTCTCTTGGAGTTTAAAGGGTTTGGATGAGGCCCAGTTTCCTTGCTGTAAAGGCAGGAAAGTTTTAAGCAAGAGGACAGCAAATAAGTGTGATAAAGCTAGATGGTTCTCACAAAGTCAGGGGAGAAAAGGGAGATCCACTTACTCCGAAGTGCCTGGGGCTTTCAGACAGGTGCAAGGCAGAGGTGTACCAGCCTCCAAAACCCTCCCAGATGGATTGTCCCCATCGCTTTATCTATGGGATGGCTGTGTGAAAAGCATCATTGCGTTCCTTTTCTCTGCAAATTGATCAGCCCTAACACTGTGGGTCACTCCGAAAAACAAAGGGTCGATTTGTTTAGTTGCTCCAGGTGCTGTGCTGCAATCAGTGAAGAAGGGTTGAAATTTCAGGATCGTTTGGGGAGGTGTCAGGTGGACTCTGGCAGCTGAGTCAGGCTCCCTCGCTGCCCCCAAGCCCTCAAGGCTCCATGGTGGTGACCCCTGGCACCAGCCCTAAGATAAACAGCCCTAAAGCAGGCAGACAGGACCTGGGGAGGATCAGTGCCTCTTTTGGAGCCAGGGCTGAATCCCCTTTGTTGACGGTTTTATCACCTCCTTACACAGGAACCTGGGTGGGGCTTTTCATGTCATATTTTGGCAACTTCAGCGTCCCATTAAGCCATTAGCACTGCAGGACTCGGTCTGCTAGTGGGTGGCAGGTTTTCTTCCCTCCTGCTTTACGGGGAATTACAGGATCTGGAGAGTGATTTTGCTCTGTCAGAGCAAATTGCCTTCACTGACCTAACATCTAATAAAATGGAAGATGTTTCTCCAATTATTTCCAGTGCAAAGCACTAGATTTTGTGTTATTTCCACCTACATTTGAAATATATATGGAGTACGGATAAATTGAAGCTACCTAATTTTAGGATTTGTAGCAGTTTTTCCACCTCTAACTGTAGTGCCCATGCTGCCCTGTGAAAGGAGAAAAAACAACAAGAAAGGATCTCCTCAGCCACAGGTCACCGACAGTTTCAGCTGTAATAGACAACTCTATAAGGAGCAGTAATTAACAGTAAATGGAGTCTTGGAGTGTTTGTCTGCTGCAGATCTGTGCCCTCAACAAGGCCTGGGTGCCAGTTGCTGAGCCATCTGCCCAACAGGTTCTGAAAACCCAGCAAATACAGAGTGTGCTCCAGGAGACTCATCCTTTCTGGTGCTCAGAGCGCCCTAAAGAAGGAGGTGTGCTGAAATAGCTACAAACTTCTGAGAGGTGTTCAAATTTCATATAGTGCTAGTCTGGAATTCATGGAAACAATATGTTTCAGGTATCTGAATGCCTGAGGAGCTTTATGCTGTATACCAGTGTTCCCAGAGCTGTGGCAGGACAGCATGCTAAGCCCCACATTCCCTAGCTCCAAGGCCCTTACTGGTACACAAACCTAGCACAAATAGATTAAAAATCTGCATGAAGCAGAGAAATGAAGAAATGCAACTCAAGTTTCCTCTCTCCATTTTACTCATGCATCTTTTTCTGTTCTGTGAGTTGAGCTCTGGATTTCACTTGAAGAAAGCAAATGGGGAAAAGCAGTAGGGGAAGCCTCTGCCTGCAAACCTCCACTTGGTGGTTCTGATGGAACACCCTGCAGGGTGCTGAGCTCTTTGGGCAGCACCAGCCCAAGGCTGGGTGCTTTTGGAGAGGACTTGTTGGGGTGCAGCTGGGAAGGGAGAACAGGCTTCATGGGCTGGGGTGTCCTATGCTGCTGGTGGGGACAAGGGGAATACTAACTAGAGCATCGGATGCAAACTTTGTGGTCTGAAAGCAACAACTCCAAACACAGCTGAGTTAGTGCTTCTGAGGCTTTGCCCAGCCAGCAAGAAACACAAACCTCACACCTCTCTGCACAGTGGGAGCCTGGGACAAGTGACAAGTGACATCCCAGTCTTTCCAGCCCAGGGAGGGTAATGGAGTGGGGAGGAAGGGTTGATTAAAATCAGAGTTTTTCGTTCAGAGTTTTCATTATAGATTCAGATCTATACTGAAATTAGTCAGCCAATGACCTCATCCAGCAACGATGAAGAAACAAGATGACAAGCAAGTGTCGATAAGTCTCAGAAGACGTAACATCATTCCTGAGCACAATTAAACACAGCCTTACAAACACTCAGGCCCTGGCTTTCATGAAATCCATATGGAGTCATTAGCCTTCTTAGGTCTGGTTTTCCGCCACCCTTAGACGCAGGATGAGAGCCTGACTGTACAAAAATTCACTGAGATTATGTAGGCTCTGAATTTAAAGAGAAAGAGACGTTTCTGAGGAATCCCTTTCTAAAAATACTTGCTCTGGAAGAAGTGTGGTGAATCCACAGGCAATTTCAGACCATCTCCCTAAACCAAACAGCCACATCTCCACTGCTGTGTAAGCCACTTCTTTCAGGGCTTTTTCACAACAATAATTTCTAATTCAAAGAGGAAAGGTTTTATTTAATTATCTCCTTTTCTTGGTTTGAATTGACCAACTGCATATCTTCCCCTGGCTTTATCAAAGAAGCCACTGGTACATGAACACATCTAATTTTAGGCGGGCTTTAGTTGGCTGACTTAAAATTGATCATGCATTTTAGTTTCAGTAACTCGCAATTTCTGCACACTTTGATAGTGCACTTTAAAGAACAAGCCCTCTTTAATGACAAAGGCTTAAAAGAAATGACCTTTCTGAGTAAAATATCAAAGCTTAGAAAAGACAGTCCCTTGGAAAAAAAGTCTCAGTTAAAATGACCTTGTGTTCTGAAACTTTTTCATACAATATCTGACAACTTGCTTTTCCTTTGTACCCTCGGAATGAAACCAAGTATAATTTAGCAGTGCGCAGTGCCTCCAGTACATGTTGTGATTTGGGAAGGACTTGCAGTGCATTAAGATAATTAAAACTAAAAAAAAGTCCGGTGGCATACACACGCTGTCAAAACTGCTCATCATTAGAATCAAAGCTGCGTATGTTTTCGAGAACATTCAGTAAAGCATTTTAATATACTATAGTGATCACAATTATTTTCTTCTAGTCACAATAAAATCTCTTTCTGGGGAGCAAAATCATTACTCTGAAACCACAGATTGCAGAGATTTGGGCAAGTCACAGTAGTATCTGCTGTGCTGCCCTCCTGGCGCAACAACAATTAAAGCACTGTTGCAGGGGAAAGCAGAGGGCTGAGAGAAGGAGGGAGGCTGTATCCCTTTTCCTCTGACCGCACCAGAAATGAGCATATCTGTTACACGTAACACAAGAACTGTGAGCGGCACCGAAGTGAAGTTTCACCTTGATAAGGGTAACCCCTGATACTGGTGGAAAATGCTCTCGTGCACTTTTCTTGTGTTTTAACGTAGAGTGGAACTATCCTCTCTCATACAGCAAAATTCAGTGTAATAATAATAAATAAACATCATCATCATCATCAACCCATCCAAATGAAGCTCTGACCATATGCCGGCCGGCTCTGCCAGGACTGCTGGCAGCTCCTTGCCCAGCAGGGGAAAAGAGGCAAAGAGCAAGTTCTGAAGGGCAGAACATTTCTAGACTTCAACCATTACCTGTTACGAAGTGATTGCAGAACTATTAACAACTGCAGACAAACCTCAACCAACATTGAATTTAGTTCTTATCGGGTTTATAAGCACCTTCACAATGCCCCCCACACTGTACGTGGTTTTGGAGAGTTTCACAGAGCAGCTGTAAATCTCCCAGATTGACCAAGATCTACTTTTCTGAAACAGCTTTTTGATCATCAATGTCCAATTCTACCAAAAAGAAGGAAATTCAGGCCTGAATTCAGCTGGCTGCATAGGGAAGGGCATTCAGGAGAGGCTCCATGTCACCCTGGGGATGTGCCCCGCTTCCAAAGGCCCCATAACCCCCGTCATCATGCACAGACACCAGCACAATGCCAGACAAATCCACATTATCCCGTGCATGACAAGGGACATTTCTCTGCCCCAACCTCTGTCGGCACAAAGCAGCACCCGAGTGGTAAAAGCGCAGCGCTCCCTCTGTGGAGCCGAAGTGCCGCCGCCACGCACCTCCCTGAGCAAACACAATTACGTTTTACTGCCCACAATTCACCGTATGCATCCTAACAAATTCCTCCTCCTGAAACTCACCGTTGCCCCAGGAGAGGCTTGGAGGCACCTGCCGCAGTGCTTCCTTGCTTATCAGAACCACGACAACCTCTTATCTATAATTAGAAGAATCACTTGTTGATTCAAGGAAGGTGAAAACCTGCCCAGGCCTAGGCCGGGCTGACACGCAGTGAGGCACCAGGCAGAGCCGGGCATGGGTCCCACAGGGAGCTCTGAGCAGGGGATGGCCTCTCCTCACGGATCTGGGGCCAGAGGGAATCAGTGCTCATGGATCTGGGGCCAGAGGGGCTTGGAGCACAGCTGAGGCCTGGTGGGATGGCTGCCTCCTGCTGCAGGCCCTGCAGATCCGCGCAGGCCTTGGCACATGGCGGCCACTGCCACTGCTGGACCTCAGGGAGAGGAATTTCTGCCTCCCTCACGAGCATGCAGGCCACGCAGCGTGCCGTGATAGTGGCTGCATCTGTCCCCGTGGTTTTTTCATTCTTTGTTAAAATACAGCAGAGAATATATTTTTCCCAGTTAAAAAAAGACATACAAAAGTCTAATATGCACTGTGGCTATTTAGGTGAGTGAGATGCCTAAGCAGGACAATAATGGCAAAACAAAATAGTGCAAAATAATAGTTTAATATTATGTAAACACGTGGACACAAAACAATGTCAAAATATGTTAAAATATCTTGGACATTAATAATAGAAAATGCGACTTTCTTCATGTAAAAAACTGAAAAGAATGGTATGAGGAAGTAGTAACAAACCATTAGTAGAGGAAACTTCCTCTTGGTAAGCGAGCAGAATCAACACGGTATATTGGAAGTGTAAGTCTGTAAAAAGATGATGATAAAAAAATAATGGGCGGAAGGAACAAATAAAAAAATATTCTGGCATGAGCAATGGATATGTTTTCATGAATTTCATTGCATTTTGTGTGCTAACAAAACAGCCACTGATCTTTGCATTTTAATTTACAAGAGCCAAATCTTCAAACCTATTGAAAGCAGTCCATTTGGCGATCAAAGAAATCCCACAGCTCCAGCAGCTACCTGAAAATTAAGAGACTCTCGTTAGTTATGTCTTAGCATTCCTACTACAAAATCCAACAGACTGCAATGGGGCCATGTCACAGCAGACGAGGCACACATGTGACCACATCTGCAGCCACAGGCACAGACAGGTTGAAGTTGTCCTTCCCTGACCAGTGTTAGCCAAAAAAAAAAACACTAGTTCAGTGAGCATGGGTCAGGTAAAACAAAAGTTAGTGTGAACATAGAGCTGGGAAAAAACCTGATCAGAAGGAAAATGTCATCTTTTTAACTAGCTATTTTCCTAACTGTGAAGACACTAACTCAGAAAGGTTTGAGACAAAATGCATCAGTTTGCAGTGCTTCTGCTTTTACTGGAGAGAGCCTATAGACTGTTATCACAGCTTTGTATTTACCTAACAAATTTACCTGTGCTGGACAGGTTACCAAAAATTAATGACATTTTCAGCTTCCAATTAGATTTAGCAAACTCTTGTTAACAAAAAGTTTTGAATTAACATTTTCAGACAACTTCCACGCTGCTAACATTTTTACAAACGCTTAAATATCTTACAGATATTTACTGTTTTTACAAGCATGCATTTTTATTTGCAGAAATCCTCATGTGAGATATGAAAGTATCATCAAAGCCTATAAATATAAAAAGACGGAGTGACTTTACTAGGAAGTTTCCTTTTACTCACCTATCCATGTGAATCACTTACTCTAAAGGCACGGCAAGTCTTTTTATTGCTGCAGCACTTGCCATAATTTATATTGGAGGGTGTAAACGTTTGAGAAAACCCCAGGCTCATGAAGATCCGGTACTTTGAAGATGTGATCTGTAATATTATGCATTGCATCATTGTTTTCTATCTTAAAAGGAGGTGGCATCACCGCAGAGCTGCAGCTGTGCACTGAGCCACTGTCTCATCATGAACATCGAGGCAAAGCCCAGACTTGCAGTGCACCTGCATGTTCTCTAATCTTGCTCTAATAGTACTGACTAAGCACTGGGAAAATTCTCAGGCGCTTGTTTACTGAAAATAAGGATCTTTTAAAACTGCAACCATATTTGAGTGTTTTAATTAAGCTGTAAAACTTCAATAACTGGGATCCACAGGTGTGAAATGGTACAAATCGAGTAAAGAAAATCCCTTACCTCCTGGTGGGGTAGGCGTTCAGCTCTTCCTGCTGGACAGAGGCTCTTTTCTGCAGAATATTTACCTGCAAAATACATCCCACATGAAAATGCTGTACAAAATTCTAACAAAGAAGTTTACACTCATTCCATAAAGGTGTTTTTCTTGTCTATCCTGCCTAAATAAAATGCAATAATGCCTTAGCTGCATACTAGAATTAATGGTAATACTTCACAGCAGATTGTCAGGATCCCCTGGCTTGAATATCTCCAGCACACCACTTGCTGCATGCTACCCACTTTAAGAATAGAGTCAAAATAATTTTTACATTCAGCTTGTGGCAGCATATGCAAGGGGTTGGAAGTTCCATCTGTACCCTCAGTGCCTGTACAAAACCTGTGTTCTGCTCCCCACACCTCTGTTCTTGTGAGAAAGATACTCACCTGCTCTTGAAGGGTATGAAAATTAATGTTTATCAGTGCAGAGGCCACTTTTGGAGAACACACCAAGAGCTGACGATTACTTTTAGTGGTATTTTTTGAAAACATTTGCCCAAGCATACAGTATTTTCCTTCTGTTTATTTTTATCACTGCTTGGTGCTTTTACCAAGCCCGTCCTCTTCATCCTCCTCCAACAATAAATAATCCTGACAGGTGCAGAGATTCCGCTGCCCTACTTGTCTGATGTTTTGAAACAGGAATTCCAACAATTTTCGAAGACCAGGACACCTGTGCTTCAGAAAGGAGCCCTGCTTACTGAGTGGTCTGTGGCTGCAGCGTACCAATGGCAATACAGCCAGCAGCTATGTATTTCTGGGATAACACCCAGCTTTTAGTGTGTGCAGTTACTTTTACTCTTTTGAAATGTGCTGATGCTTACAAAAGCCCTGCAGGTGGATATCAGATTTTCCTTTTTTTTTTTTTAACTCATTAAAAGGTGTAGTATTCTTACACTAGCTGCAGTGCAATGCTTCCTATCAGACAGTGCTAATGGTCAACAAAATGCTTTAAAAATAGCTTTTTACTATCAAGTGGAAATCGATTTCCCCAGTTAATCCTTAACTCTTTATTTCCCATAAATATTTCAATGAAAAAAAGCATCGCTTCCATTAGGAATCCCCTGACATATAAGCAGAGTGTCTATAACCACAGTATTAAAGTTGTGTCATCACATAGGAATTTGAAAATTTCCCCTATGAACATTTCCTACTTATGTTTAAGGCAAATTTTGCCATGGGAAACATCTCATGCTTGGAAAAAATGCAACATAAAAACCCTTCTACACTGTATAGAAAAAAGAGGAAGGAAAAAAGGAAGGGAAAAAGGAAGGAAGAAAAAGATCAGTAAAGCAAATACATTAAATTACCAGCCATCTCCATAGAGAGACTGTATAATGAAGAGAAATGGAGAGCTTGTAGATCTATACCAGCTTGAAAAATGCTGGTGTCAAGCCTACACTTGCAGGATGTGTCCTCAGGGCCTTTGCTCTTCCTGGAGCCCTGGGCAGCCTGGGAGCTTTCTTCCAGCTCCTCATACACTGAAGAGAACAGCACCAAATGACTTCTTTGGGAACTCAATACTAGAAATATACCAAGTTCATTAGAAGCTCCCTATTTACAATGACATCTTGATATTTCTATTAGCCAGTTTTATGTCTATTTCATATAAATAATATCGATTCTGTATTGCTCTAGATGAGCTAGTGTTTTGCAATATTTAAGACAAAGCATTACAGAAGTGAAGCAAAATATGGCATCTAGAAACACAGTAAGGTAGCTCTCAAGGTGAAGAAAGTGGAGGACGTGACTGAGAAGCCTGGAAGTGCTGCCACAGTCTGGTTTTGAAACTTGTTCAATACGTTAGCCAAATTGTAGATGGCCATAATTTCTTGTCTAGACAAGACTGTTTTTATCCAGCCCCCCCAAACTGAAGATAAATAATAAAATTTTACCTGAGATTTTAAAGATACAATGGTGTCTTCAAGTTCCTGTCTCAAAGATGCTGGCATCAGACTTTTGAGTTTAGTTTCATATTCTTGTCGTAAATGTGTCACCTGTATAGGAGCAGGAAAATATATAAATAGGGCTACTCTGGAGGTTAGAGGTAAACTTTTTTTTTGCTTCTTTTGCCCAATTTGGAGTCCAAGTAAACTCAGAATTGCTGTATCAATGGAAAGGTAAGAAGAAAGATCAGCAGAGACCTGTAAAGAACAAAAGATGTATAAAAGAGGAAGAAAGGAAAAGAAAAACATGAAAAGGAAATAGTTATGGAAAGGAAATAATAGTAATACAGTTGTCGGGCTATGGTCAGAAGAAGTAATACTGCTACTTCCCTATATCTCAATAGGGATATGGGCAAATGCCTTAATGGCCTGCTAATACCAGTGTAAGTATTTCAAAACTTGCTGTAAACTTATTACAGACTAAATCCACAAATTGTTCTTTGCCCCTTTTCACAGCTCATGGTTCAATTACGCTTCATCAACTAAGTTAAAATAGTTTATCTAGTGGTTTTTTAACTTGTTCCAAATAAATGGATAAGGCCATCTGACAAGAAGACTTGGCCCATTTCACATAAAATAGTAATATTATCATTTATACAATTAACTTTCTCCCCATAATGTCGACATTACTGTATTCAGAATTGAACTATCAAGTGGATAAGCATATGGAATCATAGAATTGCTCAGGTTAGAAAAGACCTTCAAGATCATTAAGTCCAGCCTCAACCTAACCATACTACTCTAACTCTGACAACCCCCTGTTAAATCATGTTCCTGAGCACCACATCCAGATGGTTTTGAAACACATTAGAAATTTGCAAGGAAACAATAGGCAAAAATGTTAGCTTGCTTTACTGTACAGTTATGAGATGTCACTCAGTAGGTTCCAGCAACTTAGACAAGTTGTGAGACCAGACGTTCATGAAAAAATCATCATTTCTAAAGAACAACGTTCTAGTCCATAACCTTACCCAACAGACGTTGAGTACAGCATGAAGTGGTGCTACAAGAGGACAGATCAACTGGAAGGGCTGTGCTTTGTGACTCCAGAATCTTGGATTTGCTGAATCTTGACCAACAAGTCCTGGGAGTCTCGCCTGGCTTTGCCCACCAAGTCTTCCCAGGACTACTGCACACTTTATTACTTTGCTGAATCAGGGCTTCACATCTGCACTTAAGTTCCAGGAGGATTAACTGCTTAATTCAAATTAAGCAAGTACTTAGGTGTTTTTCTGGATTAAGAGCTGAATATATGAATAAAGGATAAAAGGGATTCAATATCAGATTAATTTAGGAAATATTTTTCAACTTTCAGATTGATTCTTTTCCAATGCATTTACACAGCAACACCATTTTGTGCTAATTCTATTTTAGTTAAAAATTTCTTAGCTTGCCATTAGAAGCACAACTCAAAGCCTCATCCTCCCAGCTCCAGCCTGCGAGCAGCACACGTGCTTGCACACGTGGTGACCAAACGCAAGGTCACGGAATGATCGGCCAATTACCACCTTGTGCAAAACGCAGAGCATGCCAATTATCAATACAAAAGGAATAAAAAAAATCTGATGAAACTTTAGGAAAATTTTGTCTATGAGTCATTCTGACATGCAGAAATCTCCAGATCTCTATGCAAATAGGCAATTAGAGGCTTTCCTTGTGAACTGCAAGTGATGCCACTATGCAAATATAAGGAAATAACAGGAAAAAGATCTGTAAGACAGGAAACCTTGTCTGAACTCTGCTTGTTTATAAACCAGTGATCAAAATTTATGTTTCTTAAAGTTACTCTGATAAACTTGTGCTATTCATTCTGTAAAGGCTTACAAAGTTACGCATAGGTGCTTTGCCAGCATAAATATTTTCCGAGCCAACTGCTCATTTGGGTGGGGACCTTGATACAGTCACACTCGCACCAGAGCCCTGTGTAGAGCACTGAGGATGTGAGGAGCTGAGCCTTGGCTGCAGCACAGCTCCCAGCAGCTTCCCTGGGTGCAGGCACGCAGCAGGAGCCCCTTACTGCAATTCTCTCGAAAGGAAAGTCAAGAAAATTTCATTCTAAATAGATGCAACAAAAAGTTGAATACTGCTCTGCGAGTGAAATAATAACGATCTAATTGTGCAACTTGCAACCAGGTCGCTGTTTTTAATAGTTTAATCTGCAAGTGTCCTCTAAAGACGTGCTTTCGCAACGCTCTTTAACATTTGCTATTAACTCTGCAAAGCACCCAGGGGATCGCTGCCTTTTGATGAAGGTGTTTCTTGGAAAGTCGGGAAGAAACGTGCACGGTGCTTTAAAGTACAGCTATGCAGCATGGGTCGCCTGAAAGAGGAGAAAGAAAATGAGAAACAAGCCCTGGTAGCAGAAGGATTGCCTGGAGTTGATCTCTTACTCGATTACAGAGAGAACACTTTTCTTGCAGTGAAAACTGTTCTTTGGGATACAACTGCATTTTGTTTGTTTGTTAAGACAAAATGTGTTGCTTTCTACTGTGCTCATTCATAATTGCATCACAGTACGATGAAAATAAGATCCCAGCTGTTTCCTGTTGCATTATGATAAAGAACATGCTGAGATTTTTGGCTGAAGTTACTATCAAGGTTTATTGACCCAAGAGATTAAAACAGTGCATGGCAAAAATCTGAATCACTTCTTATAACTGAAAAAATGACACACAGTGGGCTAATACATGCTAATTTTATTGGGCGGAGGTTTTTATTTTTTAACATTGATTTCTGACCCAATGAAAGTGATGTTTGCAGGGATTTTGTGTGCGTGTGCGTGCGCCTTAAAGGCTTTTTTGTTCTTTTATAGCCTCAAGCTGCAGCCCTAGGATTCTTGAGCACTGTGCCTCCTCTTGCACTCTTGAGAGATGTTGAAAATTGCAATTCTTCAGCCCTCAGGAGGGCCTTATCCGCTGGATGAGGACAGCTCTACTTCAGTTACTGTTGGGTTCGTTTTTATTCAGTCCTGAGAAAGCTGTAAGTTCATTTTGGTGAGCTGATTTAATCCACCAACCCCCAGGAAGGTTTTATAGCTTTTAATATGAAGCTGCCACGCTGCTCTTTGTTTATTCAGGTTGGTGGCGAGGATATGAGGTTTAAGGTTTTATCATCAATCATTTCTGGTGTCAGGAGAAACAACCAGAAGCAGAAGTTGCCAGAAAGAGGTAACCTATGGTCAGTCACAGTAAGTTAGAATCGAGGTGAGGCAAATATTCACACAATTACAAAGAGTGATGCAAAAAGGACAGAAGTCCCATGACCTGGTCACACTGTAGCCACTCTCCTCCTTTGAAAAGCAATATCCTAAGCACAACCAGGAGAAATGCAGTAGCTTCAGGATTCCCAGATGTATTTTGGCCCATGAACTCGGAACAGCCTGTAAAGCAGAGGATATTCTGCTCCTCTTCTATGCTTTGCTATACAGCCACAGTCCCCCTGTATCTTAGGCAGGTTGCTCAGAGCCAGCTCTCCCTTTCTCTTTCAAGATGTCTACAGTGCTGAGTTTGCCTTCCACTGGCCCTGGGGCCTCTAGATAGTGCAATATCCCCTTCCCAAACCATTAAAAAAACAAAAACACTGCAATCTTCTCCCAATCTCCCAATTGTAATTACTTGATTCAAACCAGAGGAGCATAAGGAAAATGCTAATGAAACACTGAAGTATACATTGCCAAAGCAAATGAGGGGACCAGAGATGAGCTGTTCATGCTCCTCAAAAAGAATATCATGTCTTGAAGGGCATGCAGCTAACATTTAGTTTATGTCAGATAAGAATCGAAAGGCAGTTTGCTTAACTCAGGTTTTGTGGTTTTTTATTATCTCAGTTTCTGCCTGTTTGTAACATTTATGAAGGGTAACAATTGCACGTGTGCCAGGAAATACAAGGATAGTGACCAAAAGGCATAATTAGGATCATGTAATTATTATCAAATTTTCTCCACATTTCGGGGGAGTAAGACGAGTAAGACGAGATATTTCCTGTCTCTCTCAAGCCCTTTCCTGCATTATTCAAACAATGATATGTGGCTTAAAAAGATGTTATAACGCTGCTTAAAAGAGAGGTCTCTTTAAAAAGTTTATGCATCTGTTCAACAGTACAAATCTCTGTGAGAAGACATGAAAGATGTGTTGTAATAAATCTGAAGACAGGTTAGGGTACCAACAAGGTAAAAATAACTCCTTCAGCCTTAGGCAAACCATTTCATCTCAGACTGAAGTCTCATCCTTCTAAATGAGGATAATAATAATATTGCGTAGGTCAGCTTCATTCAGGTGATGTGAAGATGGCTGAAGTAATTTTCTGAAAGCAGTCTGAAGAGGCCAGGAGAAGGACAAATTACTACGGTGCCATCCCAATTAAAAAACACACACACGTACAGCCAAATAACCCAGAGAATATCAAAGCAACAATTAATCGCAGCTTCGTTCTCTTCTCCCTAATTGCAGCAACTCCTCTGCTTCTCAGCACTCCCAAGCCCTCAGTTAATAAAGCTCCAATCCCACAGAAGTGCTGAGAACCTGCGTGGGCACCTTCCTCCATCAGCCCCCTGGGGAGAGCTGCCCGAGCTCCATGGCCAAGGAACCAAATTCACCAAATTCTGCAGCTTCCTGAAGGTTCAGATCTCTCGTTGTTCTCTTGTAAAAGAATAATTACAACTGGAAATCTTTCCAATCTTCTTTTTTTTCCTAATGAAGAATCAAATTATTATTATTTTTTTCAATAAAGAACAAGGCCACACCATTCATCCTTTCACAATGCAGTCAAATAAGAAATTCCGCTGCTTTTCTGTCTATGTCCTCTCTTACTTCAGGCATGGGAACTTCTATTCTTGCTGAGAAATGTCTGTTGAAATACAGTTCCTACAGATTTAAAGAAATATCATGCAATTTGATACAAATATTCTCAAGTTCTTAAGGAAAGTAATGAATGCTATAAATTGCACGAGCACGGCATGGCTACAAATGGTAACTGAGCCAGTTATTTTGTCGGGTGTACACCATGTTGCTCTCCACTGAGAAAAAACAGCGTTGGAGAACCTACCCTGTTCTGACAGGCCCTTTACTGGGGCATAGCTGTCCTCTTTGGTTTTCAGTTTTTAGCTAGGAAAGCATTGGAGGGTCCAAAATAGGTTTGCCTTGGTGTGTTACTGAGCCGCAGGGACCTCCTGTGAGCGGCTCACCGCCCGCTGAGCGTTCTGCTCTCAGTCAGCTCCTTCCAACCTGCACCCAAGAGGCCTTGCACTTTGGTGGTTTGTATTTCGATATCTTTCTTTTCTTACCCAAGATCTCCCACCTGGAAAATGCTCTGTTTGTAGTTAAGCAATACAAGTTCATATGATTCATAACTGCAGAGGAAGGGAAGTCAGGCAAAACTTTAAAAAAATCCAGTGGGCTGCATATGGCAAGAATAGCATTCTTGGGATTACGCGAGCTGGAGAGGAATAAAAGCTTTCACTGTCAACACCATGGAACAACCAGGAATGCTGTGGCTAGAAAATTCACTCTGTTCTCTCAGCCACCCCCTCTTAAGGGCTCCTCTATTGTTTCAGTTGGGATTTGGAGGATCCTTGACCCGTCTTCCCCTCCTTCCTGATGACTCATCCAGATGCCAGCCTTGTCCCTGAGCAATATTTGCTCTGGCCCCTGCCAGCGCCGTTCTTTTGCAGCAGGGATGCTCCACTCCATGGGGCAGAGGGAGCCCAGCTGACAACGCCGACTTGCTGCATTAGAACAGAAAGCTAAAGCAGCCCAGGAACCAAAGCTGGACCAAGACTGAAGACACATGGTACTCATTTACGGCTCTGTCGAGGGCAGGGAATTTCTAATATGCTATCAAGATAATTAAGTCTGAAATAAAGCTGTAAGCATCTTTGACACCACCATGGGAAAGTATTTATGTATCTCATACATTCCAGTATGTGCTACCTTCCACATAATCCCTTCCACCCTGGGGTGGTTCAGCAAGTCAAAGGTTCAGGGTCTGCTACGCAGAGGTGCCAAGCGTTCCCCAGTGACAGCAAGGGCTGACAAAGCTCAGCAGCAGGCAGGATGAAGCTCAGCATTTTCACACTGTCTGTGTGAACAAACAAATCTTTGTAGATAATAATCAGAAGCTACTTTTAGTATCACCATTTCCCCTCTGTCAAGAACAAGAATGTAACCAGCATCTCAATTGGAAAACAAGCTGCTAGATTTACGGTCGGAAGGAGACCATAAACTTTGAGCATGGGTGGTGTGGGAGACAACCATGGCTCTACAACCCTGACGTACTTTTAAAGACAGGATTGGTGCTGATTCAATTGCAAAGAAAACAACAATTTAAAAAGTAGATGATGATAAAGATCTGCATAAAACTGGACTTTTTTTCTGTCCTTTTTAAGTCCATCCAGGCACCTCACCACCTGGAAGAAACGAACAGGATAGCTCACTGACTGTTGCTGTCACCCAGCTGGCTCCTCCATGCAGTGCCACTTCTCAATTTGGAGCTCCCTGCATTAAACACCACGACAAAGACAAAGAGCTAGAAAACAGACATTTTAAAAACGTCTCTAATTCCTGGATGCTGGCGTAAGCTTTTATTCTTGTTTGTTAAAAATTCTCTTCCTTTGTTCAGTTGTTTGTTCCCCACTTTCTGTTTCACTGTCTTTCTCCAACTGGCCACTTCATTCCAATAATTCATCCAGTCCTATGGAGCAGGTATGCATTTGTGTATTTTCCAGTTGTGTCTGATGACCAAAGCTCATGTTTGATCACTGACTTCCACGCAAACATCATCACTGTCTTCCTCTCTTCCCTTTGACAGCCTCACAGTTGGTGAGAGCCTTCTCTCCCGCAGTTCCTGCCATATGGAGCTCCCAGTAACTTTCAACTCCATTGATTTCCAGCTCCTTTCAAATCCCTCCTGAAAATCTGCTTTTCTGTGCTTGAATCTCAGCTTCTTCCTCCTTCTGCCACTCTGAAACGTCATGTTTATAGTATAATTTACTATATTCTGTTTAATTCTGCATTCCTTTCATGGTAGGTTGTTAAAGAGAATGCTGAAAGAACCCACAAAATATGACAAATGCAAAGTTCTGATTTATTATAACCATCTCAGTCTGAAATTGGGGGGCACTATTGTATCAAAGTGATTAATGAGCACATCAATGGAATTGCATGTAAGGTAGGCATGAGCCAAGACAAAAATGGTAGAATATGACTCCAAATAACGACAGCACTCATTTTATCATGCCTCAGTCAACACCGCCAGGCAGCTATAGGCAAACCTATCTCCATGAAAGGTCTCTTACAGATGTATAACCAGAATCAGTCTCAATCTTCCCCAACAAACTCTATTGGGAAGTCCCCAGATTAGAAAGAAAACATAAGAACTGGATGTCAGTCTGCATGTGCCAAGCAGACTAACCAGCTGCTCTCACTCATAACAGATTTTTCCCTGTTTGTATATGTATTGTATGTGTTATGTATATGTATTTCTTTCCAAGGAAATTTTTTAAACTTTAAATTTGTCCACCAGAAGTAGCCAGAAATGAAACCTCCTGCTGTGCTGGGTGCAGGCACCGAACCAGCAGTTTGGTTATGTATATATTATATGTATATTATGTATATATCGTATGTATATTATGCAATATGTACACATTTCTTGAAATGTGTTATGGAAGGAAAAGAGCAGCCTCCTGGCCCTGGTGGTTGGGGTGTTGGCAGAGCCATGGATGGACAGAAGGGAACAGGGTGGTGGGAATGCCCCTCCTTCCCCACACTGATCTGGCACACACTGCTCACATGCAGAAACTGGAGGAGCTGTTGGAATGTGCCACAGTTTGGTGTTGCTCTTTTTGAAGTCACGGTGCCAGTTCCTTTTGGATTCCCACTTTCCTCCCACTGCATCCCAGTGGCAGATGAGGGCTCCCCACTGCAGATCACTGTGGTTAGCATCACTCAGAGCTTCCAAAGCTTCCCATTTCTGTGGAAGCACAAATGAGTCTCCAGGGAAAAAATCTGGAAGTGTTTCAATGCTGTGGGTTGAAGCAACCAGAGTAAATGGCAGAATTTCATCACTACCTCCAGTGCTTATTAGTGTTTATTTCTCAGTTTCCAGAGCTCAGCAGCTCTAAGAAACAAATGCTGTCTAAGTCCTCTTCACCTGCAGTTTAGCCAAAAAGCAAAGCTTTCCTTTTCAATACCCAACCCAGTATCATGAAATCATGTTGGTTGCAAAAGACCATTCAGATCATCAGTCCAACCATCCACCTCACCTAGAGCTTATTAACCTGACCTAAGACGACTCCAGCTGGTTCTGAGAAAGGCAACCCTTTGAGAATGCCTGGAAATGCAAGGACCAAGTTTTACTCCCAGAACTGGAGGCGCAGCCTGGCTCCTGCACTCACCCAAGGCACCGGAGCTGGAAGTCCCCATGAGACGGGGAAGAGGCTGCTTTGGAAGCAGACTTCCTGCAGCGTTCACCATGACCAGAGGGGAGGAAGTTCCACCGCTTCCATGTCACTGTTCCAGCACATGTATCGAGCTTTGGCAAAGCTGTGGGAGCAGCTGTGGTGGAAGTGTAAAGGCAGACACAGACAATGGGAGCGAGGGCAAAGACTTTCTGTGAATTCATCTGGCTGCATTTAAAGCTCTGTGATATCTTTAAAACAAACCTGGAAAGAAATATGGATGAAAAGCCCTGAACAAATAGGATAATATTACTCAAGTCTCCCAGCCTTCGTTGTGCTAAGAACCATTTGGGGCACATAGCCTGGACATAGGCATATCTTGCTCATCGCTGTCTCACTGTTCCTTTACTCATAGCTCCCCAAATTTGCAGACAATAGCACAGTTCCCATCAAAGATAAGGTGTGGCAAATGTTAGAAGTTCCCTGCGCTACAGAGCAGCTGAAATTTCAGAATGATGCATCACAGCCTTCATCTGAGAACAAATAGATTTAGTTGGCATGGAAACAGTAAGTTAGGCTGAATGTGGTAAATATCCAGCAGTCATAAAAAAATGAGCAAGTCAGAATAATAAATATTAAAACCGAACACTTGCTGAATGCTTTTGAATCATAGCTCTTTTACAATTATCAATCCTGTTTTCATTTGAACGCAAGTGAAATCCACTTAACAAATTAAGCTGCTCCATTTTACTCATTTTACTCCAAACACTTCTACAACACTTTTATTCAGATAACTCCTCTCTCCCTTTTTAATAATCTATTTGAGAAAAAAAAAAGAAAGTAAAGAGCTGGAAATCTGTATTGGCATTCTCCTTCAATTCCTCAGTAATGTTCATTAATTGGACATAATTGATTTTCTGTCTTCAGAGAAGCTCTATCCTTTAAGGCTGTCATTGTGACTTGGCGGTTTGGAGGCACCTTCCTATGCTTTGAATACCTATCATGATGTTACCTTGATTGTTCATGAACATGAAAAACTTTTTTTTCCCTGTATTATCTTCAGTTGGAGATATCGTACCCAATCCTGCACTGCAGTTAAACACATCAGACAGAGGAATGAGTAATATTCCAAATTGTGCCGATTACCCTTACCAAAACGAAATTGAGATTAAACGAGGTATTCTACAAAAATCCAGGTAACAGAGCAAGAAAAAGATCACTACCATTAATTGGATAGGCCCCAATTCAGCAAAGTTCTTTGCACGTGCCCAAATTCCCTTATTCCTCGAGGCTCCTGCTGAACCTCTCACTGATACGCGTCATACTTAATTACGCATGCACAGGATGTAAAGCCTGCTGTATGAACAATTCAGATTTTTTAACTATGACTGACAACCACATAACGCTGCGTAATTCAAGAAAGAGAAACACTTCTGATAGAACGAAAGACCTTCCTGCCAGAAATGTTGTCTTGCATTAGATCCACACACAGATCAGAGCCAACCAGCGCTACAACAGCGTGCAGTGCAGGAACGTCATCTACACGGGATCAGTTCCCAGGTTTACAGATTCCTGAGATACGAGAAACTTGAGCATTGCTTTGCAAGGAAAAGGTTGGGGTGCACCCACATTTTTTAGGAACCTTCCCAGGCTGCTTTCACTGCCTTGGGACAATACACCAAGAAACCTACACATATATAGGTTATATGAAGGGTGAGTTATGCTCCATTTACAGCTAGCTTGCCACAGTCCATGAATGCAAGTCTATACGTCTCGGGAAGTCAGACATTTAATTTTTGAAAAGCATCCAGCACTGCAACATGAAGAAAGGTGATAATACACAACGCTGAGACTGCAGTCTAGCAGCAGCATTGCTGACCATGTGCACCACTGCCCTGGAAGGCCACGCTTAGCAGAGACAGGAGAACCTCCACGGAGAAGATAAATGATTCAGGTTAGTCCAAGCGGGAATTCCTGGGAGCTTAAATGTAAAAGTACTGGGAACAACAGTGTTATTTACACGACAGTTGATGTCACTAAGCTGACTCCGTCTCTCTGGATAATGACAGTAAAGGTTAACTCTGTGCAATCAGCAGAGGGTTCCTGGAATGAAGAGCTGAGCCCTGTGGACCTGTCAGTCACTCCTGAGTTATAAGGACATTGCACTGAAAAAAACAGGCAAACGTGGAGCACTGATACCACCCAACAAGCCGTAACGAGAAACAGCTTTTGAGTTTTAATTAAAAGCGCAACAAAATGTTTTTTCATGTCTCATTCATTTGTTTGTTGTTGTTATAGAATCAAAACACAAGATTTTTCCTTTTAATGAAAAACAGAAGCTGTTTAACCCTCTCTCCTCCTTATTTATAGACATGTAACAGCTCAGAAAAGTAGCCTTTGTGACAGTGCCAATGCAAATTTTGATGTTTTATGGAATTCTGATTCAGACAATGTTTTGTAAAAGCAGAAGGCGAGTTCTAAGTTCTTTATAGTTCCTAAGTATAGTCTAAGTCCCTTCATACTGCAGCTCCCCAGTGGGCTGACAAGTCGTTAGCTGCTGTAAATGCCTGATGAACATGCTTACAGGTGGCCTGCCCACACCATTGTAGTCAGAAATACATCAGAGCTGTCATTTTTGCCTTTTTCTTCTGGAGAAGTAAGCATAACTAATGGCTTCACCAGTCCCAGAGAAGACATGATAATAACTCCTAAAATGTTTGTCCGCGTAAAAAACCAAAGCCCCCAAAGGAAAAACTTTCTCAGTGGATGCAGCTTTTGGAAGCGAATCATTATCACAGCGTTCAGGCCAATGTTGTTCTCTGGGAGAGACAACCGTGCACCAGATAGCTCATTTTCCTTCATTTCCAGGAGACTGAAGCCAAAATGCAGTGCTCGTAGGCCAGCGCCTGACTGCACCGAGTTCCCCCAGTGCCACGAGCACTGCAGTCAGGGATGAAACTGGCCCAGCAACTGCCAGAATGGTTTGAGTTGGAAGGGATCCTTAAAGACCATCTGGTCCAACCCCCTGCAATGAGCAGGGACACCCCCAGCTCCATCAGTGCTCAGAGCCCCGTCCAGCCTGACCTGAACGTTACTTCCACAGTGGTGGATGCTGTTTGCTCGTCACCACATACAGTTCTGAAATGCTGCAAACCTGCATTGGCACCAGAGATCTGTAAACCTGTTTCCGATTCAGACATCCACCACCTTTGCATTTTCCTGAATACGACAGTTCAATCTGGTTTAAATGCAGACTGTAGGCTTTGTTTCAATACCACTCTGTAAATTACATACACTATTTTGCTTGAAGCACACTACGTCTCTGATTGCACTGGAAGTGTCTACATTAATTTTAGCAGCATTAATCACGCGGAACTGTTTACAGACAACATGCTAGGACGATAGATGCACGAGATCAGCAGTAAAGATTATTTTTTTATCTCAGTCATTGTCCAATTACAATTCTCTGAATACAAGCATCAAACAAGGGGTTAGCGTAGTCTCGGAACCCTCTGTTATAACAGTACAGTCACTTGAAAATAAATGCATCATTTAACAGCTAAGATAGTTGAAATACCAACCTGAACTAGAGAGCAAGAGATAAGTATTTGCCCGTAGGGTTCAGACAGTTTAATTCCCTTTTATTAACAAAAACAGAAAAGAAAGCTAGCTGAAAATTTTGCAGGGAAATATGTGCTTTTGCTTTGAAGCAAGATCTTGTCGTTCCCCATCGCAGCTCCCCGCCCAGGGGCAGCCCCGTACCTGCTCGTGGGCCTCCAGCTCCCTGCGCTGCAGCTTCTTCTCTGCAGCCCGTGCCTGGCTGCGGGAACTCTGCACTTCGTCTTGCAGGGTCTGAAACAACACAGGGTGCAGAACATGTGAGAAACCCACACAACAACTCATAGGCAATGTGATTCGACATGGGCTCAGAGCACCCTGAGGCGCCAGCACTGCTCTTCAGCTCCCGGCAATACGGGGTAGCTGCTAGGAAGGGACAGCCCCGTTCTGTGTCCTTACTGAGTACAATTATTCTGCACAGGTGGGACCACTGATTGAACATCAGCAATTAAGCTGTATTTGGTACAGTTAAATACTGAGTTCAACTTTATCACAGCCTACAAGTACGTTGCGGGATGTCTCAGATTTCTGTAATCATAACAGAATCATAGAAACATAGAATGGCTTAAGGACCTTAGAGATCATGTAGTTCCAACGCCCACCATGGGCTGGGTGCCCCCAGCAGCTCAGGCTGCCCAGGGCCCCTCCATGGCCTCAGGCACCTCCAGGGATGGGGCACCCATACCCCTGGCAGCAGTGCCAGTTCTTCACCACCATCTCTCATCCTATTGGTACAACCTGTGCTTCCCGGGAACGCTTTTGCAGCGTACCAACAACTTTTCCTTTAAGCCCAAGTAACAACCCTCTCTGGAAATCTACGTCTGGAATTGGAGTGGAAATACATTCCATGCTACTGCCATGGGACGCTTGCTGAGACGTGGGGCTCCCTCCTGCCCTGGGCTGAATTCGGCACGGGACCCACAGACGCAGCATAAATGGCAATAAATAAAAGGATATTACGATATTGTTAGCACAACAATCCACTCTTTATTTAGTTCGGGAATAATCACTTCTGAACCTCGCTCATAAAATGCATCGACAACTTTATTTTGTCATCATTGTTCCTCTTATATATTTATTTTTATTATGGCCGTCCCTCGGAGCCTTGATCTTTTTGTTGTGCGCTTAACAAAAGAAAAGTCATGCCCCAAGGAGCTGATAGTCTGTGTTATTTCTAACAGATACACACCAAACAAACAATACCAAGTTTCAAAGATATTTTTTTTAAAGTTTCCTAGCCATTGTTGGACGTTTGAATACACACTTAACATTTACTTACACACTTACTAAAAGCTTAGTTATGTTGTCAGCTTGAATGAAGGCATTGTTAGCTGCAAGTGCTGACTTGAAGCAAAGCGTACAATGTGGATGTGAGATTGACATCGGCACAGAGGCAGCTGTGGCAGCAGAAAGGGAATACTTTGAGCTATCTTTTGTACGGCAGAAAATCGGGGCAGAGCTGCCCATCAGCTGAAAGGCGCGGGGCAGCCAGGACCCGAGCAGGAGCTGGCCCCATGGACAGCCCACAGGTGCCCGCAGCAGAGTTTGGAGGAGCTGAGCTGCACCGGGAACTTGTTGCTGCAATGGGGACCAGCACGACCCCACGTGTCCTGCAGAACACACGGCACGGCGAGCACCTGCCTCCTCAACATGGGACACCCAGGTGTAAACCAGCATCGTTAACAGGACTGGGGGTACAAAGAGTGAACAGCAAAACCCTTGCTCTTTTCCACAGCACTGAAATCCTGTGCTCTCAAATCATTTACAGGATAAAATTGCTACGGAGATAAGATAAGAGGACTACTTATGATAGATCTTGCACATTGTTTTGAAGTGATGCCAGGCATTAACTTTAAAGTCTTATAGTTATAAGGCTATTACATGTTCTAATGCCAAAAATGTAACCAGACCCAAGCATGAACTCCAAATCTGCCCACAGACTTCTATGATATCATCGCTTCTGAGAAATGCTGAAATCCAGTCTTGAACACGTATCTCAACTCAACTCTTGATTCTCAACAAGTCTTGCAGTACCAGTGATTTGCATTATTATAATGAAACTCAATGTGTGAACTGTAGGCTTGTTGTTTTCTTTTTGTAAATTTAATATTGTAACTTAAAACACAAACAAGCTGATCTTGATGTGAAACCTACAAAGATCAGGTCATGCATTGTGGAAATGCAACACAGAACAGGCAGGGCCGTGTATCCAAGATCACCAAAGGCCCAATTAACTTGATAACAGTCTTCCCATAACACCAAAGCGTCCAGGCATGACCAGCACAGCGCAGCTCTCAGGAACACTCACAGAGCACATCTGGCCAAACTACCAAGGATGATCTGCCTTCTGCTACTTCCACGTGATCAGCTCAGACAACCCAAGCAGCCTGGCGAGGTGAGGGCTGAGGATTCCCCCCTAGTGCTCAAGAGCAAGTTTGACTCTCACATGACTTTGAAGACAATCAAGGGTTAGCACACATACACTTACAAGTGTACATGCATGCCTTTGTCTCAGAGAATAACTTTCTTTCACTCTCCATCACAAAAAACCCTGCAAGTATTGAATACAAAATGGGATCTCAAAGAGCTCCTGCTAAAGACAGCAAGCGTGTTGTGGCAAAGAATTGGTGTAGTGCTGTTTCACTCCCTAACTTCCCCATTTTTACTTTCTACAACAGACAAACTTACTCTGTGGAGCATAAAATGAGCAGTTCCTTTAAATCTGTGGGTTTGTGATGCATCTTAAAGTAATTTAATTTGGGAAGTTCAGACGACACAGGAGTTTTTGTTAGGTCCACCTACTCTAGATAGTATTTGCCAGCATGGAGCACACATTTTCTTCCATTAAAAGGGCAGACAATGTCTTAAACAAGCACAATTTAGAAATAAGGGTATTTTTGTTGTTCATTTTTTAACGATAGCATATAAGGGTAACAAAGTATATCATTATCCATTCATCAATTGCCAAAACCAATATACCGTATGAGTTTATCGACTTTTCCAATCACAACTCTGTTGGTGTTGAGACTGCATAAAAAAAGACTCATGCCTCTGATGAATCACAAATGCCTTTACCATTTTTTGACTATCGCTGGTAAACTTCAACGCGTTGCACACGGGCTCTGCTACTGCTCACGTTGTAGAAAGTGGTTTTGTTTACAAAGGATGTCCTAGAAGTAACGCTCATCTGGGTATTTCAGCCTTCCTATCAGCACGAGGACAAAAAAGCAAAACCAAAAGATCAGTATTTGATCAAAGCCACGTGAAAAAAAAAAAAAAAAAGAAACATCAAAATCTCATAGTTGCTGTAGATTCCTGCATGCGATTATCTCTGAAGATAGTAATTAGAACCAAGTAAGATTGCTGCCCATGATTTTAATTTTCGAGGAGGAACCGTGATGGCTGTCATGAATAATGCGCCCTTTTGAAGATCACACTGAAAATTCTCTCTATTGTCAAAAAGCTCCATAGGCAGTGGTCAGAGCCTGAATGCTGATAGCGATTTCTGAAGCTACCCAGCACCATCACATCTTTTCTGCATCTGACAGATAAGTTTTCAGCACGCAGAATGCTCTTAAAACCAGCAGATGACTTACCCCAGGTGCACCAGAGAACGTCTCTTTTGGAAAACGAAACAAAGGTTTGGTTTGGTTTCAAAATGCAGTTTTTATTCCACAGCTTCAAAGTGTCAGATTTTTGCGCAAAGAATAACAGTGCTCATGTTTAACAACTGTTGAGATGAAGAAAAAGGCACAGAAAAAAGTAAAAATCACTGGACAATTTCTGAGGGTCAGAGGCAGGTTTTCCCAAATGGAAAACAAAGCCGAACTTATTAAGCTGAGTTTTTCCAAGGACAAAATGCATCCCCCTCTCTCAGCTTTGCTAAGTTGACTTACATCACTGTTATAAAGGCTTTGGGTTTTTTTTTTTCAGTTAAACTGGCTTTCAAACGCCATGTAAACATGTTTGTTGTTGAAAGTCTACACCATACCTGACCTTGGAAGTGCTTTGTGTTGGCCTGAGAACAAAGAAACGAAATGTTTTGCTTTCCAGTCCAGATATCCTACACTTTGAAAAGCACTTAAAAATGTAAATGAGATAATAAGCTCCACTGCAACAATGTGGGTGAATTACAGCTGTATAAAAGGAACATTCATTTGATTTATTTATAAAAATGGAAAGGATCCTGAAATAAATGTATAATGTAAATGTTTTGGTCACACTTGACTTTGAGTGACATGAGAAGGATGGAGGAGTGATGGTTTTGAGGATACGCCACTGAAATATTGCTGTCAGACCTCAGGATCTCGAGCGGAGCTGGTGGATGAGACCAGGGCTGTCAGGGCAGTCCATGCTTGGTTACTGGCTGATATGAAAGGAGCGATGAACACCCGAGCTTCATCTCCTGGAGGGCGCTTGGTGGTTTGGTTATCAGCAGCAAAATGGTTGGCAGACAGGGAGAGGCAGGCGCAGAGCTTGGCCTGAGCAGCTCCAGAGGTGCTGGGATGGCACACCAGAGCAGAGGGACTCAGCCCGACACTGGGTGCCAGACTGAGGCTGCAAAGGGTTTCTTTAAAAATAACTAAATTTGCAAGGCATATGGTTTTGACAGGGAGCCACAGGGACACAAAAGGTATGATGCCAGCGTTGCAAAATCCCTTTTCAAGGCAGGAATAAATTTTTGGCATTAGTTACAAGGCTTAATCCGAATCAACTGAAAGCTGGTAAGAGAAAGATTTCTACAGATCACACGAACAAGTATGAAATGGGAATATTCAAAGGATTTAGTCTTTAATATCTGAAAACTGATTTGATTATCCTTTAATCACAGGATATCTTAAAAGAGAAGCGTTGGATTCCCTGAAAGAAAACTCAGTTCTGGAAGAATTATGTAAACAAAAATCATAACGATGTGGAGTTACTTGGTATCAATCATCACTGTGGAGGTACTGTATTTACAAAAGCTGTGATAATTCTTCTTCGACCTAAAATCATTTCCTACTTTTGGTGAGATCTTGAGTGTCAGCAGGGCACTATTCCTGCTCTCATCACTCAGGGATCATGAAGACGCTGGTAGATGAATCTCTCTGCTACTGAGGGTTGAATAAATAAGAGGTACTTAGAAGGAAAACCTTCTAAAAGTTGTGAAAAAACCCAATTTATTTTCTCTTTGAAACAAAAGGTATCAGCAGTGAAGTCACAGCCTACTGCGATCAGGTTGCACCAAGTAACAGCAATCCCTTCTTGACATACCAGTGTCATTCCTACACTTCTCTAACAGCAGCTCTGCCCATGCAGATGTGCATCTGTATCAAGAAAAGACCTCAGTATTTATGAACAGTGCACAGTAATACTTCTGCTAAAGGTAGCAATAGTTAACTCTTTTCATCTTCAAAGAATTTTTCAAACATTACCAAATTAATATAATTAGTTAATGAAAGATGCAGTAATAAAAGCTACCATAATTACCTACGGTAGATTTAATTATCTCCTAGCTAATGCCCACAGAAGAAGGCTTCCACTTCACATCCTCAAAACATGTGCCAACAATAATTCTGAATATAAGGCCCCTCTTTAAGTGCCTTCTAAATTTAAATTACATCCCTCGATGCGTTTTCTCTCCCCGATCATAAGAAGAAAACCTAGCTCTGGAAGCTTAAAGAAAACTCTGTGAATGGTGGTGACAAAAAATAAAGCAAATTTTGTTGCAGAAATAAATGTGGAGGTGCCTTACAACGATGTTATAGAAATGCTCAGTCCTGAGTCCCTTTCTGTCTGCATGCAGCTGTAGGTCTGGGCTGTCTGGGAAGAACTTCCTTGTACCAGGTGGCCTCCCAATTCACAGTGTCAAACACGACCCTTATTTAAAGAAAGCAGGCCAAGTATCCCATTGGAAATACTCTTAGGCATTTATTTTCTAACTGACATTCTCTACTCACATTTTTTAAAGCACTTGTTATTTCTCCTCAAAATACTTGATGGAGACCAGCAGGTGTCTGGGTTTATTCCTGGTGATGATAATGAAAGCTATCTATGAAGATCACCAATATCACCCCACCGATCAGAGCAAAAAAGTGTATTTTTAAGAAGCAAAATACTGATGCTGCTATTGCCAAATTGCTGGTGCAGCATCAGTGCTTGTTGGTCCCCAGCACAGCTTGGTGCACTGCCTCTGCTCCATACCTCGGCCACGCTTGCTCCCCACGCTGCATTCCAGCGTGTTTGGAAACCTCTGTATTTGAGTCCTCTCTAGGTTTTGGTGGAAAGCAAGGGAAATCTTCTGGGTTTAACCTAATACATATGTTTGCTGTTCACATATGGAAAAATTCCTTTCTGGTGGGAACTTTTTCACTGTTGCTGCAACACACTATATATCCAAGAAGTCTCCTTTGATGTTGAACTATTGCTCCACTACTCATTATGCTACTGATTCAATATGAAAGGCAAAAATTCTGTGGTTTTTGTTAAAACAATAGCTTTGTTTTTGCAAACAAAGTTCTCCACAACCTATGTGCAGGGAGCCAACGTTGCTGCAACAGAAAAATAAAATCTATTATTTTATACTGAAAATAGTTACAGCATTTAATAACTCAAATTATTTTTCCATCCTACAGGTAACATTACAATTACTATTATGACTGTACAGAAAATTTATGCTTTATTGCTCCCCAGGAATAGAAATTAAAACACCATAAGCAACATTTAAACTTTCTTGAGCACATTCCTTCCAGTGACCTTCTAGCCTCTTACCATCTGTTCAACTTCATTAGAGTGAAGCTGCTAATAAGCGAGCGTGGGTGGAGAAGGGAGAAGATCTGCAAAGACCAAATTGTCCATGTCTTACTGCACAACAGAGCTGCAGGTCTGGGAGCCTCCATGCCTAGTGTGCGATGTCAACCGCTAAACACCACTTCATGAATAGTGAACACGAATTACAACGTGGAATGAAAGTGTAACTGTTAGCTCCTTTTAAAAACTGTCCCCAAAAGAGTTGGTTGCCCGTTTTCTACTAATCATCATGAGAGAAAAAAAAAAGTTCCTTTGTTTAGGAATCAGGTACAAGGGGTAATTTTCCAAGGCAAAGAAGCCATCAGCTCCCACTTGGAAGAATGTGAACTGCCATACACTGAAGAAATTTGGAAGTCTGGCCCACTTCACTGACATTTCAAAATGGGAGTGGAGATCTTGCAGACTAGGCACAGCAGTAGGCTCTGCACATTACGGCACGTCAAGCAGCCACTTCTCGTTAGTCCCTATTGCTTCTGCACTTTGCCAGTAGGAGATGCCGTTGTGAAGTACAAGAACTTCTTCCCTTGAGCTAGCGTGGGCAGAAAGAAAGGGGTTCAGGAAGGAAGAGAAAAATTTGGCTCCAGGAACAAAATTAAGTCTCTCCAGCAGCAGTGAAAAATTTTGCAAGTAGGTCACTTAACTACAAGGAGTGTGTATTCAAACATTTTTTCCTGTGTGGTTGGGCCTAACGCTACGCTACGTTAATTTTTCATGACCTGTTTGGAGGAGTTGATCAGCAGTGTATTTCAGACGTTGCCTGTGAAGCAGATCGTTCGCTCCCGAGCAGTCCCTTAGCTCCACTTCAGATCAGACCCCACTTAGATCTGGGAGTTCTGGAGATTCCCAGAGTACTGTTAGTTTTGTCAACGTCTGGATTCCTTCCTCCTCTATTCCTTTAAGACGCTGGTGTGTTTTTGGCATTTTCTGCAAATATCTAGTGTGGCTGACCAAAGTTTTTAGACCACTTTTCTGTACTGTCCTCAGTCATACACCCCTAAACACACTGACAGCACCAACAGAGCTATTAGTGGGCTTAAAATTAGGCAAGGACCAAAGCATTTTGCTGAGTCAGGACTTCACTGCGTTGCACTATAAGCAGAATTCATTTGAAATGCAAAGGATGTCATAGGGCACAGCAAGTCCTGCAAAGACAGCAGTTCAAGGAAAAGAGCAGGATACATTGTAAAGTTGGGCATTGTGCTCGGAGGAGCCAGGGAAGGAACTGTTTTGGCTTTGTTTTGAGTGCCACAGGTGACAGCAGAGGGGAGGGAGGAGGCCCAGAGAGCAGCAATAAATGCTTTCAACCCGCTGCTCTCAGTGAACCACACAGTGGACCCGATGAGCCATTGCCATGTGCAAGCATTGCTCTGCATGTCCGCAGGTTGTCACTGTGAAGTCACTCCAAACGTTGCCAGCTGGGGACACTTCCCACAATATTTACCAGGAGCCCTCTGTCCCTTTGGTTCTTCCCTGCCCCAGATCCATGGCCAAGGTTCCCTGCACAGCTGCACCTTTCCCCCCTTTCCACTCTCCGAGGTGCAGACAGAAACACCAACAGTTCACATACACCAGATAGAACAAATCTTTTAAACCCAAAGATACCGTGACATCTTAAGCATACAGTTATGAAGGAAAAGTTCAAAACTCCATTTTAAACCACTTATGAGGGGATTTACCAAGATTCTGCCTAATGTTCAGCTGACGCATTGTCAAAAAACATTTATCACAAACCTTTTGAAGTTTCGTAGCTTCCCCCATCTCTATTAAAACCGGAACTGCAAAGTTTGTTATCAGCCTCGGAGCACACAGAAAATACTTCAGGTACTTTTCATGTCAACCTTTCAGTCTGATTTTGAGACTATCACCCAGAAGGAAGCATTCCCAATCAGGTCACCGCGTGACACACCGCATGGCAGCGCGGAGCGGGCAGAGCTGAGCCTCCCTGAGCCCCTGGCAATTCTCATCTCTTCATTGGCTTTATATTAAAAACTTTGCAATGAAAGACAATGGCACGGAGCCTGCCACGCTCTGAGCAAGTTTCCTGGGAAGACCCGATGTTGATTGCCGTGTTTTCAGACAAGTGCTTGATGCTCTGATGGTGTGTCATGAGAATGTCTAAAATGTCGCATCGGTGGAGATGCTCTGCTAGTGAAAAATTGCTGTTGTGCATACAAATGGACAAGTAAAACATCTGGTTTGGCTGCTCGTTCCATTCTTACTAACAGCTCCACAAATACAAACATCAGGGGTTCGAGCAGAATTTCCTGAACATCTGACTCCCGATAACGCGTATTTATCAATCAGCGGCTGAGCAGGGCAATCTCCTCCCCGCCGGGCGCTCCATTCCCAGCCCCGTTTATCACCAAACTGCCACTTTAAGTGAGTGTCCTGAAACGTTACACCTGGAGACCCAATCGGGGGTCCAGCACGCCCCTGGTGCTCTACAAAGCTCTCCTTCCAAACACATTCCTTGTCCCGCATGCACGAAGACCTGCTAACATAAACACTGGTAACAGGCTTTGCAAAACATCTTATTCTGCTACGCTCTCTTAAAAAGAAAATATGAAAGGCTTGGTTATTTCCAACCAACAGGCTAATCTGATTCCCGGCATGAACAAAAGAAAGCTATTCATGTTGTGCAATGAATGAGCAGACTGCTTGATATTGCTGGAATTCTCTCCACTATGGAAAATTATACACATCCCCTTACACACACACAGAAGAAAGCTAATAACGTCCTTATATCTTTCAAAGTAACCTTAATCAAATCTATTAACTCACCAAGCAAAACTCTGCTTTGTGAACTGAGCAAGGGCTAGCCTGGCACCGCGAGCCTGCGCACCCCATGCGGGCAAGGTGGGAGAGGCAGCATCTTCTCAAATTATGTCTCTAATTCAAAAACTGGAAGTTTGTGACAAGGGAGGACGTACCCTTGGAAACTTGGAAATTCTTTCATTCCAAGTCTTGAGAAACTATTAATGACCTCCATCCCAACTGCATCTGCAACAAGACACGACAGTGCAATTGCTCGCATTTAAATGGATGAGTGAAAACTGAGCATTTCTGAAGCTGTATGGTTTTTTCAGTCTTGTTGAGATGAAGCTCATTTACTTGAAAAGAAAAAAATGAAAAAGAACATCCTCTGCAGCTGGTCAAACAGATTACGAAACTCTAATCTCACCAGCCTGAGGAAAACAAAAACTGCTTTTCAAGTATTTATTTTACAGAGGGCTGACTTTATACTTTTAAAAGATGCATTAGTAGAACAGATCAGAACATCCCAGAATGTTTCTGATCTCGTTAATCATGTAACGTTATGACAGAGATGCATGCTGTCATAATACCAATGATTCTAAACATCTTGAAAATCCTTTACGCTCATCTTTTTTCCAAAAAAAACCAGACAGGGCTAAGATCTATTCCACTTTCTTTAGAAGTTTTTCCTCCTCCATTTTAGAGCTCTGAATACTGATACAAAATATTTTAGATGGAAAAACACATATACACATAGCAAAGAATAATGCCAGGCTCTACAACCCATTCAAATGTTTCTGCTAGCTATTTATTTAAAGTATTCGACTCTATCTCTTGCATAACTCCTTTCTGGGAGCACCTACAACTGCACTTCTTTAGCTCTAAAGTCATCTTTTTCTGTTGAACTGGAATCACCAATAAAAAAAATAAAGCACGAGGGCAGCTTAAACTTACAGGCCGTGCTTCCCTTAAAAGGAATTACTGGTAAGAGCTGTTTGGTCTATAAGAAAATGTGCAGAATGCACACTGGGCAGAGCAGACCCCTGGGTGGGGACCTCTGCTGCAGCACTTTCAACAGGCCCCTGCACTTGATGCTTTGATGCTGATAATTTCACCACTACTGGTGACAAATTAGATGCAATTTATACACAAGTAAACTAGGAAGAGGGTGAGAAAGGGAAAAGCCACGCCAAAGCTATTTTTGACTCCAAGATATGTTTTCTGTGGAATGTTGAGAACTCTTATTGCAGTCATGACAAGGCAGATCTGATTTCTACGGAGTTTTGATTTAGTTTCCTTTTCTTGTTTAAGTCTTTGATAACTGTCACACGCCGCAGGACACTCCTCTCATCGCTCAGAACTCTCTGAATAAGGTCAATATTCCCAGCCAGTGTTCTCCTGGTTTCAGAAATGCTTCTTACAGGTAGGGAATGCTGCAGGAGCTCAGACGGCCAAGCAATGCTCCATCAATGAGGAGCGAGGGCTGCCAAGCCTGCTTGGCATGCCTACAAGCAAGGCAGGCTCTTTTCATTTTTCCATATTTTCTTTATATGTAAGTAGTTCCAAATATTCTTATATAGATGACATTTTTAAAATGCAAAAGCATTAAAAATAACAGAAAACAGATAAAGTTCTAAAGCACCACCAGTTTCTCATTTGTGCCGTTACATACTAACATCTCTCATTAGACCTGCATAGCACGGCGAGCAGTTTTCCAGCTACTTCAGGCACACTCAGAAAACTATTCCTTATCACATACGGGACATAAACTGCGAGGAAAACAACACAGGATGCAGCATGAAAGAACTAAGAATTCTGATACTGTTAAAGTCGCATCCATCTTGATGCAGCTTTGGGATCTGATAAGGAGGCAGCAATAAGCTTGTCCTCTGCAGAGGCTCCAGGAACAGCAAGTTAAAGAAGAGAAGGCACGACAGTCTTCACACATACTGAGGGAGGCTGGATTATTAGAGCCAGGTGCTAGCAAACGAGTTCAGAGCAGTGCCAAATCTGGCTTGCAAGCACATTTCATGTGGCTCAGGATGGAGAGGAGACCTTGTAGAGCATAGGAGAAAGGAAAAGGCAGTATGGTCAGTATCAACATCTGAAGGCAGATGCCTTCTAAAATAAACCATTATTAAATAAATCATATTAAAAATACACATTTTAGATTTCTCCTCCAGGCTACCTGAAGAAGTTTGACTTGGTCTGCAGGTATCTCACATTTGGTAGCCCAAATTTTTATTTATACAGTTTAATTCAGCCACTCCCAAGTTCTCTGTAAGTAACAAACTCCCTTTTCATGCTCAGCTTTTTCCCATTTGTACTTCCAAGCTCTCTCCCATTGCAAGCTGGAAGTGGAGCAGCAGTGCTGGGAGGAGGACAGGTGCCCATGGGCATCCTCCTGCCCAACAAAGTACATCCTCTGGGCCTCCTCCAGTTTAGACTCTGCCATTGGAAGGGAGGATGCAGGGTGAGAAGAGAGTCACACCGATAACAGCAGTAAGAGGGTCGGGATGGAACATGGAAGACTACTTATGGGTACTTGTGTTGGTTCCCTGAGCAGCGATGTACAAAGTAGACAAGGCCTTCAGTTCTGATTCACAGGTGACCTGAATGTGGCCCATGATGCTTTCCTCTCTTTCTACACAGTGGGAGTTATTTCTTCCTGATATTCTAAAGAGAGATCAAATCCGGTGTGAAACTGAGCTGTGACTTTATGGAAGGTCTCCAAAAAAACAAAGTGAAAGGTGCACTGAATTTTCTGTTTTCTAAGGCTGACATGGACATGTTTTGAAATGTAGATCTCATGCCATGCTGGGCCAGGAAAACAGCATATCCAGGGCATAGGCTTCCAGCATAAAACTACTTGCAAGAAGATGTGATGTGGGGCTCTCTTCACCTGCCAGCAGAGCTGGCAGAAAACTAAACAGGTTCTGGAGAAGAGCTGCTGCTGGAGGCAAAGGAGGAACCACTACAAGAGTTGCCCTGACCTGTGAGGAACTGGCCTTTTTGCTTTGAACTTCAGCAAATCTTAATGAATTCTTCATAATTGGCAATCTGCTATTTTCACTGAGGATATAGCTCTCTTGAGGTGCCAAACGTAGGAGACACATTAGAAATTCAAATTTGGGGTTCTCACGATTGGTTGGCCAAGCTCATGAAGGCAGTTCCAGGAGGTACCTTTACCACTACTGCAGACAGCTGTTTGCTTCTGCTAATGGATTAGATCATACACAAACACCACCAGTGCTGAACGATTTGGTTTTGTAATAATTAACACATTGACAGATGAAGCTATTGACTTCAGTGCCATGAAAAGTTGACCTAAAAGTAAGCAGAAACAGTTTTAGTAACTGAAGAAGTTAAAAAGTGGTTGCATCAGAGGACTATGGGTTTTGTTGCGCTTGATGAATCTCTCCTTTACTGCTTTTCCAATCCTTTCTTATCTGGCAGTTGCATAGGGAACTTTTGCCAAGAAGCTCATTCAGAGTCCTACAGCTTATCCTGTAGGCAACACTCATTCCAGCTGCCTGAGAATAAACTTAACAGGCCCCTGAAGAAGAAAACAGGTGAGTTCTTTAAGCCCCATGAGGTGGTCTCCTCAGTGGAGGACCAAAGGCATTTTGAAGAGGTCAAAGATACAAATCTAGTGATGCCTGCACAGAAGAGCTTACGAAGAAGCTTCAGCCTTGAAGTTTCCAGTCTTCTCTGCAAGCTTCAGCGTCAAGTCTGCAGCCTCCTTCATGTGTGTTTGCAAGGGTTAACAAATAAAATACTGCACTGAATTCTATTCATCGATGAAGAGAATCAGCACAATGTAAGCGGTGCACGAAGTGGGAGCAATAATCCACTCCTAGGGAAGGATCCCAAACTCCAGTGCAAGATGGAGCATGCATGCTAAGTGCAGAATCCACATCCAAAAGGCCCAAAGAAGAATGCACATTTTCAATGAAACTAACTTATTGCTTTGCCTTACGTACATGTACACTGCATGAAGACATTGAGACAGTCCCTTTGAACTGCAAGGCAACAAGGTGAACCAGGCCTAAATGCAGGTGTTTACTGTATAAATTTTAATGAGAAAGGGGGCAAAATTTGATATACAGAAATAGAATTTTATTCAGTTTCGGGGCTCTAGCACCATTTTGGCTACCAATTGTACAAGAAATTTCTACTGAAGGGCAAATCAAACCAATTTCCCTTAAGATGAAGGCATCCAAAAACGTACTGAAGTTGTTCTACTAGTGCCTATGGATTCTTTAAGCAGATGAACTGCTTCATTTTGAATCCATGTCAAACCACAAGAACTGGCTGATAATAACATTCAATTAAAATGATCTGGGCTTTTTTTTTTTCCAGAAGAAAATTGGCTAGCTGCTAGAGTGTGCATTTTCTACCAGGGCACAAAAGAGCGATTGATACAAGAAGGAAACGAGATAGGATTATATCTAGGATCAGAAGGGTCACGTTTGCTGACAGTATTTTTAGGTTTGACCTCTTACACAAATTCTTGAGATGAAAAAGCCACTTCTGCTCAGCTTGGAACTGTGAGAAAGTCAGAGCCAGAACTTGCAAATATAGAAGCCGTGCTAATTAGACAGATGTTTTTAAAAACCCAAACTTTACTCCCAATGCATATTTGTAGCTTTTGATGTACTCGGTGCTGCTTCACACCATGCGGGGCTGACTGAGAAGAGCAGAAGCTGCTCCCCTGCTAGGCTGTCTGGGTGAGTTTGCCATCTGATCTACTGAATACACAGATAAAAGTCCTCGCCTACTTTTTTCCTTTTCAAGTACAGTACTGTAACTTGGAAAGTTCCTTTCTTCTCAACTCCACTGATGCAAGAAAGTGGCAGAAATATGGCAGCTTTGGCTGCTTTCCTTTAGTCTTTCTTTGTAATAATCCTTTACTGCTAAGGAAACTAGGTATTTCCATCTGTATGAAAAACACTGCTTTCTAGAAAATAAAGGCACTATTTTCCAAAATGGTGACAGTGCTGCTGACCCCTCGATTCCACAGCTACCCTGTCCTTAAACACAGGCACTTATCCCATACAGCCTCAGATTCACCAGGTTTCTCTTGTTGCTTTTCAGAAAGGCTCGACTGTTATGCAAAAAAACTGGAAAGTTTAACAGGCGTATTTCTATTTTCCTGTGATCTGCCACTCAAAAGTGTTTGCTGGTCATTTTTTAAAAACACGCTGATATTTGATCCGCTAAAGTTTCAGAGCTGCATGTAAAACTGGAGAGCCGGGAGAACATTTTCAATGGAATCTGAAGATCTCTAAAGTCAATAATAATTTTGGCAAAGAACATTTTAACGTATAAGGCTGAAATCCTCGGTGGCTCTCTCCTGCTGATATCCCTGGAGCAGCTAGCACCGCAATTAGTACAGAAATGATAGCAAACTCTATTAGAACATACACTTTTGCTAAAAAACGTTTACACAAATACTGGAAATCGTGTCGGCATGCTTGAATAAGCTCATGCAATCTGCTGTTATTGTATCTCACTCCCGGGATCAGCCACACTGTAAGAGAGATATCTTAGGGAAATACACGCTGATAAGTAGACTGGGTCCACATCCCCAGATCTCTGTTTGCCAAACCCTGCAATGCGTGTTACTGTGCCAGGCTTTAAAATCTTTACTACAGAGTAATAAATGTTTGTGGACTATGGAAGGTTTGCTTTGAAGATGTCATTTTCCCCAGCAATCTTTTGTTGGTTGAATATATAGTTCACACATATTGTGTTTCCACCTACACGGCTGGAGAAGCCCTGCAGTCAAGGCTGTTCCAGGAGCAGGGAAGGAGGCTGCGTTCCAGGAACTCACTGGAACTGGAACAAAGAACAGCCCTTGGAAAGTCTACACAGTCCTATGCACAGACTGCTTTGCAGATGCCCTGCGTTTGGAGGACGTTAGACACTTGTTTGTATCTTTATCTTTTTTTATTTTTCCTTTTAGTAAAGTCCCAGGGATTTGGGCACGGGCTCCTCTCCCAGGCAGCGTGCCCCATAACTTCTGGATCTCTCCCCAGCTCTGTCTCTCTAAGCTCCACTCTCTCCGCCTCATAAAAGTCCCAGCGCTTTTTGGAGAGTAAAGCATCTTTGAAAAGCAATAGCACAATGAACTGCAACTGTCGTGGCAGCCTCAGAAAAGCTCATTTCTAATTTCTTATGTTGCAGAGAAAAACCTTGTCTGCTCATCTTCATTAGCTGCATTGGCTCATGTTGTTAGTATTTAATGCTCATCATTAAGAGCGTTTTCTCTGCACCTTCCTAATGGACAGGGACCCCGCTCACGTTTTTAACTCCAGTTCTGGCAGTTAAAAGCAGTGATTTTATGGCTTGTTTTGAAATCTTTTTTTTTGGCATTTTTTTCCAGTGAAAAATTACTGTAGTCCAGCTTGCTAGAAGCTTCACTATATGAGATTTTATATCTGATCACGCATTTATGGCATCTTTAATTCCATAATTTGGGGACTGACAGATGCAATGTGGCCTCCCTTTAGGGCTGAGGAAGAACAAAGGGGACTCAGGCAGCAAAGCGTCTTCTGCAGGGAAAGCAAAACACTGAGGACAACAATGAAAATGTAGGAAAAATCCAAACTTCTAAACCTGCCGAACAGAATTGGACTGCAGTTCAGAGGCCAGGCAAGCACTGGTTCTGGGCTTTTATAAAACCTGTAAGTCTGATTTTGCTGTTGGCCATGGTAAGTTCTTCAATGTGTCGAGACATGAAAAGTGGAGAGAAATGCCAGAGTGCAAAGCTTGCTGCGGGAAAAAAAGATGACTCAATTCTTTGTCTCACAAAGCATGTCAAAGATATTATAAAGTACTTGCAGATGCTCAGGCACTCAGCTTGCCTGATTGGCTAAACATCTGAAACCCTGTAATTTTGAAGAGAAGGTACTGTGCCTCATACAAAGAAATCATTTGTGGCAGCAGAAAAACAGATATGATTATGAAAAGGAGAGAGGACTTTTTAAAATGTTAGTTGCTATTAATAACTGATTAACCTTAACATAAAAGTAAGCCTTTTTTTTTTATTACCATTACCATTCATGACTGTGTTGATACAGCCTTTTTAAAGACAACCATGTAATGGAATCACGAGACGGAACGTAAGCAACAGCCAATAAGCTTGGGGCTAAACCCTCGTTTCTCTTGCAGAATAAATTTGGGTCAAACTAATGTTCACATCAACAAAGACTGAAAAGCAGGTACTTCTGAGCTTGGACCCCACGCAAAAGAGAAATCTAAAGCACAAATGCCCTGCAGATTTCATGTGCCTGTTCGTTTGGAAGTCATGAGTTCCTCTGCTGAGGATATAGGAAATTAAGAGCAAGATAATGTTATTTGCATGGTAAATTTTCACGACTACTTTACAACGCTAAGGTACAAAAATTTCTATGTTGGTGCCTTGTAATTCCCCGCTAATAAAAGACACTGCAGAATTATGACTATTATTATAGACTAAAGTCAGCAACAAAGAAGTAGAGACCCATGAAGAACAACTAAATGTATTTAACAACAAAATAGTCCCTTAAAACCCTTACTTTCACCATGCCAAATGGTTCAGGATGCTAATGCTTAGCCACAAAGGCAATTAGATGGATCTGAGATGCCTCTGGAGAACTTGGTCAAACACATCACTGAAGATCTCCAATGACTGGAGACATTTGGCATGTCCATGGTCACCAAACCACCCCAAACTGCAATGCAGGTTCTGACCAGATGTCTTGAAAGACATGAGCCAGCGTCAGTTTCAACAGTGAAATGCTCATCTCCTTTTTACAGGCATTGATACGTTAAAAAAAATCATAGAAGTTAAGATAAATATTACAAAAAGATCTACTAAAAAATAATGCATCTTGTTGGCTGAAGTTCCTCTTGCAGCCATTCAACAGCAATCTACATTATAACAGCTAGCATTATTGCACCAGTGCAAGGTGGAGGAGAGAGCAAGTCAAGACCCACTGACAAAAAGTCACTGAAATAATACATCCTCACGTTAGCATAAGTTTTAGGGTTTAGTTGTTAGCTTTCAGGGCTTTTTTTTCCTATTAGTGCTCCCAGTGCCATCAGTTACACATGGCCAGGACCTTCTGAGCAGCTCGCCAGTACAGTCCTTCTGCTGTGTGCACCAAGAAAATGCTGAACATGTAAATTGTTCCCCCTTGATTTGCCACAGCTTGGAAACTTGTCAGAAGCTTTAACAAAAAAGTAAAGAACGGAACTGGCCCAGCTCTCGAAGGGGTCTGACCAGAGTGCAAGTGCACCGTTACATGTGGTTTCACACTGGGCTAGCTCATTGCCGAGGACCACTCCAACCACGCAGCACTGCAGTTCTGGTACTGCTTGGACCCTACCCCAACACTAACCCTGTTACTTCTTGGATCCTGAAACTTCTCGCAGAAGGGATGGATGCACCTCGTGCCCGGAGCTCAGGAGCTGGAGGTAATTTGCAGCTCAGCCACAGCCCCGGATGGAGCAAAGGCTCTACACTGCGGTGTCTCATTTCTAAGACAGAACCAAAAATGCTTCTTTTCTGTGCAGTAAATCAGGTCGATTTAGGTCGCCTGCTCTCTGATGCATCTTCTCCCTCCATTAATAAGACATCTAAAACACTGATAGCTGGCTTTGCCTGGGACTTTAAAACCAAGAAATTGCAATTTTTTCTTATTAAAAACATCATTGGGAAATACAAAGTAATTCTAGTGTGCCAAAAGGTACTTTGAGGACAACAGGCTAAATACTTCTGCAGGACTCCCATCACTCAGCTCATGTTCCCATAGTTCTGACACACTTTTTCTTTTAACACCAAATATTATTTGTAATTACAAGCGGAATTTGCTAATAAACATGGCCGATAATAAAACACAGCTAAAAGGAGTTTATTCACAACATTTTCAAAAACATTGTTTCTCTAATATACTGCATTTCAGAGAGGTTTGTAAACACCACCAGTATATTTTGACAACCACTTTTTGGAAACAAAGATATCAGGTGCCCCTGAAGAAATGTTCTGAATGCTTTAAACAACCCAAGGCTTAAAAGTATTTGCTTTACTTTCAGCTGGAACCAAAGGTGAAAGGGAAGGGGGATTACCAAGCAGGTACCTCACACAAGGCCAGCCACAGCTGTCAGTATTTTCTGATAGCTCCATTGAGAAACATCACTGTGCTGATAAAGCCTCAGCCTAGTGTTTGCATGGAGGAAATTATTTTCTTGCTCCAAGATAGGACAGCATCTAACACATACATGATGCTGTTGAGAGTACTCAACGCCCACATTAGTCAGGACAAGTTAAAAACCAAAGTTTTCTCCTTTGTGCTGCTATGGTTATAAATCACACTTCTGATTTTTTTCCCCTCAACCTCTTAAAACATAATGAAGAAAAACAACTGTTTCAAACTTTTTCACATGAAGAGGAATGTTATTATGTGGCATTCCTTCCTAGAAATCTTTTAAGTTCTATTTATTAACGGAATTAATCCGATCACGATTTGGCCGACACACAAAGTGTTGAAATATATCATCTTCAAAACATGTTTTGCTAATGAAATTTTGGTGTTAATTCAGGGGATATAACAGAATCCTAAAATCAGTAATAAGAGCCAAATAACAAATGTGGTTCTTCTGGCAAAAAAAGCATCATTCTCTTCCTTTTCTGTTGTGGGTTTGTCGCTGCGTGCTCTCCATCATCCATTTCTTTCTACAATCTGCTTTTTGATGTGGAGTCCCCACTTGGCCATCTACTTCTGCATTAAAACATTCTGACTGTTTTGCTCTTCTGTAGCACTTTCAATCCCAGAATCCAAAAGAATTTCATTTAAAAAAAAAAGAAAAAAAAGAAAAGGCTAGGGTTTCATAAATCACCTCCAGGTACCTCTACAATGCAATCAGCTTCATGCCAGAGCTGAATCCAGGCAGTAACCACTGCCAAAAGCATCAGAACAGTTAGGTAAATGTTCTGACCATTTGACAGTGCTGAGCTCTGGGCTGCTGTGGCTAGATTGCTATCAGGACATAAGACAGCTAGTTTAAATTTAGCCTTAATAAGTTTACACAGCACTTACATCACCAACAGAGCTCCTGCATAGACATTCTCAAGAGTTCAGCATCCAAAACCTTCCAAAATCCCAGTATAAAGCATCACAAATAGGTTAACAGACATTGCAACTTAAGAAGCTTTTCCAACCATCTGCAGGGCATTAATATAATTGTGCTCTCAACTAATCCTGTGGTCTAAGCCAATGGTTCCTAATCTTTGAAGTGTAAGCACATTAGGGGAGCGGCATGGCACCGAGACCAGGTGAGCTTGGCTGGCTTTGCCCCATGCCAGGCCCACTGCAGAGCCCTTGTGCTGTGCTCCACGGAGTGCAAGTCCTGGAAAGTTCAAAGCCCAGAGATCTGCACAGCACGGAGCTGTGCTTCTGGGGCCATCCCCTGTGCCAGTGCTGTCGTAATCCCAGCAGGCTCACATTCACCAGCAGCAAGGAGGCAGCAACAGCAGCCACCTCGTTGCTCAGCGCTGTGTCAGATCACTGCAACTTGGATGTTCGCTGCTGGATGTTGCAATTTGGTGGTATCTGAAGTGGATACCTCCTAAGCCACAAGAAAGGAAGTTCACCAGCCAAGCTTTTACCCTGATTCTATGACTCTGACAGCACGAGGCTTGGCTTGCCCTAGGCCAGACAAATCACAGTGCAATACAGAATGCCAAGTACTTTAAGGATGTCTCAAACTGACCCAAATTGAGGCCATCTGAAGACTAAAAGGGTTGCTCAGATTGGGTTTTTAGGTTGTCAAAAGAAGCAAAATGGTCTTAAGTTTCTTTTATTCTTTTTTGCTGATGCTTAAGATACTATTAAAAAAAAGTCAAGACCGAGGAGATGGATACAATCATGAAATAATAAGGACTTAGAAAACTAGAAAAGAGTCAGGAATTTGCATTAACATCAAAATCATGTACTATGGCATCCACATCTGGATATCACTTTACTGACTAAACGTGGAACTTCTCTGAGAGCCAGTTGGTTTCTGTAAAAATACATTTCTCCCTTTGAAAAGAATAATAAGTGGAAGGCCTTACAGGAAGTCACCCAATACCATGTAAAGGATATTGCAATCTGTTCCTCAATGTTAGTTTAAATCAATGTTATATTTAGCAATTGCCTGTTTTTCAATGATAGTCTTTTCAATAGCTTATATTAAGTCCTCTAAAAGGCTTATAACATATTAAGAACTGCCTTGTCTTTAGAATGTTTCTTCAATCAACTCTCGTGGTCTTCAGCTTACCCTGGGATAGATGCCTTTCCCTATCCCCAGTACATCTAGGATTCCACTTCACCAGGAACAATTTTTTTGTCCCAGGCTAATAAAAAGCAAAGTATTTCTGCATATGCTTGTCTAGAAAGTATGTGTGGTTCTTAAAAACACAAAGCGATTGAATATTAAAAACATCTCTATACTCTTGTAGAAGTATATGCAGCAGTTCATCTTCCTGAGAATTTTCTGCTCAGATATCTGGCTTTCAGTTCATTTCCAATAAATCAGTGGTTTCAAAGGAAAATTTTTTTTCAGGCGTAACCTTAGTGATACTAAACAAAAGTTCCAGGTCTCCAGGTATAACATCTCCTGCAATTTCTTTCCCAAGTTGACCAAATCTTAGAAAACACAGCACCGGGGCTAAAAATTCACCAGGACACTGCTCAGAAACAGTGTGCAGAATTCCCCTTTGGTTTTATGTATTTCATTATATTTTGAGTCGTGATGTCTAAATTAAGTCTATAGTGGCTGAAGACACATTTACATGGAGAAGGATTTCAAAGAATCCATAACCATAAGCACCCAAAAGCTGCTTTACTAACAGCTGAATTGCTTCCATTAAAGGTAACTTCAGTGAATCTATAAATCCAACAGTAGCACGTGCACCAGGTGTGAAGAAAAGCTGGCACACAACCTCAAACATGTTTTTCCAAACTATAACTTCAGAAGGTAGAATGCATGACAACTGGTGACTCTCAGTATATTCCTGACTATGCAGAAGGATCCTCCACTGTCACAGTGGCCACTGGAATGCTGGAGAACTAAGAACGGGTTTTCCTAAGTAGCATCATCCCAACTGTACTCCAAAATAACAACATTCTATCTGCAGATCCCAGACAAAATAAAACCTACCTCCACTGATTGAACTTGGATAAAATATTACAGCTAACATTTACACATTTATGCCTTTGACAGAAGAAACTAAAGAATGATCGGAAAGAAACTCTGCTCCTCAAGAAACACACACAAATAAAGGCACACGTTTTCCTTGAGAGAAAAGTATCAAGTGATTCACGAGAAAAGGAAAAAGAACACTCTCCAGATAATGAAATAGTAATGTCAACCTCATTTCGTTATGCAAATCACTCAAATTTAGAGGACAACATTAATTGTACCTTAAGTGAACAACAGTTCCAACATGTAAAATTCCCACCATTTCATTTCAGCACAAGAAGTTAGAAGAACTGTAGGACATAGCTTTTTCATGAGTTCCTAGATTTAACAACGTAATTCTTTGTTTGGTACAAGTAAATGTAGAATTTCCTCCTCCTCCACAATCAGCTGTCAGCCCCAGCAGATTGCATCGTTTCAAAGAATTTCCATTGCTCTTTACTATTCTGAGAGGAAAAATGTTTAAAAAGGGTCCTCTGCAGCTGATTGCAGGCAAGGTGCGCGAGCAGCAAGGAACACAGGGCGGACACTCACACCAGCAGTCTCTTAAGGCTTCTTTTAAAGAAGCTTGTAACAGGCCTAAGAACGCAACTCTGATGCAAAACAAAGTATGCAGAAATGTTAATAACAATAATAAAAACACTTGATTCCCCTCATAGTTGGCAGAGACTTTGCATATAGCTCCCAGTGGAACTAAGAACATGCTTTCCTTCATGGTGTCCTTAACCATGAATGCTGCCATCGCCTCGTGAAAACCAAATGGAAGCTGGTGTGAGGCACCATAGCTGAAAATGCGTTACAATACCCGAGTCAACATTAGAAGAAAGAGAAAAGCAATGCTTCAAGCATTTGACTGAAGTGGATGGGTTAGATTTGCCAAACCCCAACTTCTGATGCAGGCAGATGATCAGCCAGAAGCAGAGACTGAGTCACCCCACTCATCAAAGCCAAAGTCCACTGAATGGAATCAGTGAGTGCCGTGCGAGCAGGAACGATACCTGCATTCATCTGCCCACTGCAGAACTTTTAATTACACCAACCCAGCTAGTCCATCAGTGACTAAAATCCCCAGATTACCTTGATTGCTCTGTTATTATCTGTAATCAGCTGCTGCTTCTTATCTTCAAACTGTTGTACAACTTCCTGGAGCCGCTGTTCTGCAGCGAGCTGCTGCCGGCTGTTCTCTTCTGTCAGAGAGGAAATGGTTGTCTTAAGTTCAGCTATGATCTAAAAAGAAAACAGCATGCTAAATCTCTCTTCAGTAACAGGTACGTACTTTGCATGTTTTTATGCTTGGTAAAAGCATGGCATTGGCAAACTGCTGCGCAAATCAAATATTCTCCATTAACATATTGCACACTGGCAAGCAGGAAATTTCATACAGAGAAAAGGAAGATAGTGAGGCTACAAATAACAAAAATTGCTGCACACAAAGTATTTGGAAGAGCTTTCCACTACGACATTCCAAAATATTTACTCATGAGAACAAAGCACATCTGTGATCTTCAAAATATAGGATGTTTCCAGTTTTCCACTGCCCTGAAATGAGCATTACGAATTCACAGAAAGATGGCTGTGTTGGTTTCCTACAGCGATACCTTCCAGCTCCACATCACCCACGTTCACCTACTGGGATGAAATGCTGAACTTAATGGTGACATTTCAGAGCTGCTGAAAGGAACGCGCTCTGCTTGGCAGTGCAGTGGGGCCTGATGGAACGCCCAGAACCTTGCAGTAGGCCTTGAACATGATTCACTCCTGATTTGTCGAAATGTACTTTGTTCATTGTATATATATATTTTAAAATCGCTGTAGAATGTCATAACTACATCAGATCCTTCAGGCTTAGTTACAGAATGTTATGCTGACATGGAAGTCATCACCGCACCACACGGGAGAGCCACTGACTTTAATGTACATATCCAGGCTCAAGGTTCAACTGCTGGAGCTGAGAACATCTCCAATGCAGGCAGCCAGGGAGGGGACACCGAACACTCAGATGTGCTTGCAATGCTCCTCATCGCCACAGAGCACTGAACTATACTAATGTCACTTATTTTAGAAGAAAAATGCTGTTGCAAAACAACTTCTAATGGGATAAGGCTGATGCAATTAGTAATACTCTACAAGTGATGGTACTAGAACCACTGGGGAAAAGGACTTAAAACCTTACTCTGAATTTATTTCTCTATGTTTTAATGGCCCTGAAGACCCTACAGAACAAAGCAGATTCAGAATAAAACCTGTATGGCTACTTCCCAGATTTAGGCTAGATATACGGTAAAAGTCTTTTACAGTGAGGGCGGTGAGGCACTGGCACAGGTTGCCCAGGGATACGGTGGTGCCCCATCCCTGGAGACTTTCAAGGTGAGGCTGGACAGGCTCTGGGCAGCCTGATTTAGCTATGGAGGGGAGTTGAACTAGATGGCCTTTATAAGTCCCTTCCAACTCCAAGGATTCTATGATTCTCTGATTCCAGATTTCTTTTCTTAAAATCAAATCTATATTTAAAAAAGGATAATACACCATTCAAAAGGAATGTTATTTGCTCTTAATGAGATCAGTGGGACAAAGCTTAGGGATTACTTGGATGCTGAAATCCTTTACACCTCTTTAGGCAGAATTCAGCTGTTTTGCAGTTTTGATCATCATTTACACGACAGAATTTGGCTAGGTGCGTAACAGCGAGAAAGTGGGAGAAAGAGATGGGCCATACAAATTATTAAGATTAAAAAAAACTCTAGAAGGCAGGAAAGCTTATTTATTTTATGTGTGTTTTGTCACTTTGAAAAAAAAAAGAGAAAATAACCCATTAAGATAACAGAAGTGAAATTTAAAGTTTTTACCGGGTTAAGACGCTGGACAAGCATAGGAATTCTGAAATGCATGCTAGGGAATTTTAGCATGAATTGATGGAGAAAGATCTGCTTTGTGCAGTACTTTTCAGAGAAAAAATCTGTTTACTTTGCATAAACTTCAGAGGAAATTTCTTGAAATATCTTCTCTCTGTGGGTGTTAAAAGTGAATGCTCCAAGAGGCCACAGAGCATAAGATCAGATGGATGTTGTCAGCAACGCGACCACAAGAAAAGTTGCAATTGACCTATTATTAATACTGAGCAAGAAAAAGACTATGTTCAAGAAACTTTAGGGACTTGATTCAAACCCACAAAAGTAAAGAAAATCAGACATTAGGGTAAAACTTCTTTATTGTGCCAAATAGCCCTGACATATGATGTATGTGTTGTGTCTGCCCCAGAAAGCACAGAGGAATGCCAGGTCTGGTTGCTGGGTCCATCTCTCCCCAATAAAGAGAACAGTGTGTTAGCTAAAGCAATGCCTACCTTAAAAAAAACACATCTCCAATTTTTCCATTCTGAGACTATTCTACAGGCCAATGAATTTAAGTCTGACAACATTTTTTATGACATTTAGACTAGATATTTATTGCTTTGCACTATGCAACCTAGGTGTTCCCACTGTAACAATTAAAGCCATTTCTCTTGCCCCTTGTTTAAATTTGAGATATGCTTGAATTAGTCTATCTGTCTTTAACAAATGGACCAAGACCCACTTTTGTTCTGACAGCGTGTCTGGCACAGAGAGGCTGACAATGGTATGAAAATGACAAACAAGAGGTAAAACAGAGTTAGCAATGAAAAGAATCTCTTCCTTAAGGTCTGACATGCATGATGTTACTTTTTGGGTTTCACAAGTTTTCTGTGTTTGTTTGTTTTCTTATAATTTCAAGTCTTATTCTTTCTGAAGCTTTACCAAAGGTAGCTGGAAAGTAGAAATCAAGAGCTTTAAAAATGTTGGTGTGTTTTGCAAACTTTAGAGTTCGCAGTTTCTTCTCACTGTGTCACTGATCTCCTCTGCCTAGTTTGGAGGGTTCTAAACTCTTCTTGATAGTGCTTTTATTGATTTTAATAGTGTACTAGACTATTATTGCTACTGCTGAAAACGCCTTTGAAAGTAACAAGAAGGCACTGTGCTGAGGTTGGGAGGAATGAGAAGAATGACACCTCCATGTAAATCCTTGTGGCAATTTTCTTATTATTAAAAGATTAACTCCTGATTGCATCTCCATCATCTTGCACAGTTCAGTGCTACCTGTCAATCAGACTGAAAGCTGAAGTATTTAGAAATCATCTTGTCTTACATTTTTGAAGCACGTATGCAAATTCAGCACACATTTTCACCTTCCATGTTCTAAAGACTGCTCTAAAGAATAAAAAACCCAACGTAAAAACAGTTTGCTTTCAGGATACTGCAATCTTCCAAATGTTATTCTGGGCAAAAATGCTGAATTAGATTCATAGAATCATTTGAGTTGGAAGGCCGTCTGGTCCAACTGCTCTGCCATGAACAGGGACACACACAGCTCTATCAGGTGCTTAGAGCCCATCCAGCCTGACCTGAGTGTCTCCAGGGATGGGGCACCACCACCCCTCTGTGGAGCTTGTGCCAGTGCCTCATCACCCTTAGCATAAAAATTGGGTAGGAGCAATACTAATGAGCAGAATGCCCTTCTGGAACTGCAGCCCTGCCATGGGCCACATGGGAAAGGCCCACCTGGTGACACGAGACACGGCTCTGGTGTCTGCAGGGCTCTGGGCTCCATGGGCTGAGCTGCTTACAGGGGCTGCTGCTGGGGCTGCATTGCCCAGATGGAGGGCTCAATCCTCTGGAGGTCTTCAGAAGATGGAAAAGAAGAAAACTCAAAAAATAAAAATAAAAATCAAACCACCACCATATTTTCTAGTCAGCTGAATGTCCTGTCTTTTTCGTAAGGTTAAAATCTGTAAGGAAGACCGTGTACGTTTGATTTGGGAAACGGTTACAGCTTCTCTTGATCATAAAGACCTACGCTTAAGAGCAGAAGTAATTACACGTTTCATCAGGCCTCCAAATCCAATGAACTCATGGGAAGTTCCTGTCTTCTCGTCACTTACCTGCGAGGACTTGGCCAGCTTCTGGCTGCATTCCTTCTCCATCTGCTTCAGCCGGCTGTTGGCCTGAAACACACACACAGAGGCACCCGATGAGCTGGGGTGAGCAGCACGCTGCCTGCAGCCCCCCCGGGCACCGAGCCGCCGTGCCCATCACCGGGCTGGGACCCGCGCCAGCCCCACACCCTTCTGCGGCAGCCAGCAAACCGCGAGGGCTCGCCTTTGATCTGGGGCCAACTATTCATCGCTTGAAAGAGGGGAGAAATTGTACCTCTGCTGCCAATTATTAGAAAAACATAAAGAGTTCTGAGGATTAAAGAAAAAAAGGAGAGAGAGAGAAGAGCGCGCGTTCATGTGGCAAAGGAGGAAGGAACACAGCCACCGGTTTATTGGGGTGATTCAACTCTAAGGGAAGGAAAAAGGCAAGGAAAAAGGGAAGGAAAAAGTCCCAAGCTCCAGCACAGGCTGTGGAGGGGTACAACACCAACAGAATGGCTTTGTGGGGCAGCCTGACGTTGCAGCTTCCTTTTACCCACTCCCACACCCCTGCTTTGTTACTGGCTGCGATCAAACTGCACGTCAGCCCGAGGGGCAGTGGAGCCAAGTGGGCTCTCCTGACCACAGCTCCTTCCTGCTCCTGGCTTTTCTTTCATATCTCAAAGATAAAGAATAAAATCCACCAAATACAAGGCATGGTGGTGCCCAGTAAGGATATGCTTCCTTTCTTCTGGGGGAAAATAGATCGTGAGGTTTTCCTTAAAATATTTTATTTTGCACAGTAATTAGATAATAATAATTAAAACATATTTTCAGTTTAATTTCAGGACACAGCTCTGATTCCCGTTTCTCTTCTAAGGTCCCACTGCACCACACTGACACCAGCATCACATCGCTGCCCTACGATGAACTCCTCGGCACTCTCATGTTCTTGGCTCTACAATTTGAGGACACGCATCTAAGAAAAACATCTTCTTAGGGGACGGAATATTACGAAGTGGAGTTCTGAAGCAAATTTAAGCTGATTAAGTTTTCAAAAATCAATGTGACCTCGTGTTCCCATCTTTGATCTGTCCCCTCTGTTTCATGTGCCAGCCCCACGGGTTGGGGACCCCAGCAGCCAAAGGGCCCCAAAGCCTCTGAGCCCTGTGTGGGTTGGTCCAGCTGCAAGGCTGAACTCGGGTTCTGCAAGCACGAGGCCCTTCGGTCGAGTAAACGGTCATATTGATTTTAGTGGACTATAAATGTAGGGGCTTAAAATCGCAGACCGTGCTTGCAAAGCACTACAGGAGAGCATGACAAGGCTCAGATCCTCTGCATCATGCAGCTCCGTGGTGCAGCTTAGTGTAAGTATGTTACAGCCAGTTAGACATAATCTTCGAGTTTACACAATGCTGCAATTTCAGGTCTCGAATCCCTTCAAATTCTGAGATTATGAAACATATGGAGACCTCCATATTTCATGTGTTAGTCGGTACTAAAAAAATAGACTAAAAAAGTATACTAAAAAAGTTAATCAAAATCAATTATTAAGTATTTCAAGAACACATTTTTTTTTGTTATAAATAGAAAAAATGGCTCTACATATTGGTTTAAAACAACATACATAAGAATTCTGGAGCATCAGACAAATTAAATTCCACCTTTTTTACATCTGTCATGGAAAGTGAGCCACAAGCACTGCCTGGGTATTTGGAGGGGTGCATGATAAGGAGAGCAGTAACACAGAAGGAGCTGTGTCAGCTCTGTGCTACACTTCTCATTGTGCTCAGGCTCACCCACGTTAACTCCTTCCACTGTACTGTCATCCAGATTATGATGTGCAGTGTGGGTAAAGTGTAAAGTGACTGAAAGTGCCAGTTTAGGGAAAAAAAAAAAAAAGTCACTAATAGATTAAATTTCTGCTACTCCCAGAAAGGCAGAGCTACCAGCCAGCAAGGCACTGCACAGATCACATTGCAGCTGCTCTCTCTCAACATGCCTGGGGTAAAAGTCTTCATCTTTCACAGAAGCAGCTCAAAAACCTCCTGAAGAAATCCCAGTAAAGAACTAAAACAAACCTATAACTTTCATAAACAAGGCAGAACTCCTTTGTTCTTACTGCACAGAACCAGGACAACCTGAGACAGACATGACAGAGGGGATCGAAAAGAGATGCTGAATTTCAGTGTTTTATTCCTATCTTAAGACAAAGTAGATCCTACATGTTCATCTAAATGCAATTACAACATTTTATCTTGCAATGGCTTCAACAACTTCCAATCTGCAGAATACCTATAAGCTGTCTCCAAGCCAACAACAAACTCTTGCACTTACTTGCATCCTTATTTGAGGAGATTGATTTCCGGAGGTACCAAAACTCCCCTGGAGATAGCAAACACGCACTTAGATCAGCCATAGCTGTCTAAAACCAGCCACCCAGCCCCTACGGCCATTGCTGACTGCAGCCTTTCTCTCCTGATCCATAACACTGTGCAGCTCCTGCACCATCACAAACTGCACAGATGGCACCGCAGTGCTCTGCAGAAGGCAGATTCTCTAACTTGCATCCCAGTGGTCGGCTGAAAAGGTCTAATTTATGGCGATGCTCACAAACACTTTTCCATTGTGTTCTCTTACTGCAGAAATACAGAACATTTCCCTTTTTCAAACCTGCAACTAAACCACATTTAACACACTTCTAGACTATCAGCTGTTGCTTTGCAGCCTGGGGAAGCATAAACCTACACCCCTGGGCACATGCAGCACCGCTACACAGAAAAGTAAAGGGCTTTTCACTTACTTTTTCTATCAGGAAAGACTTACAGCAAAGTAAATACGCATAGCTGAGGATTTATATTACATTTATCTTGACAAATGAGAAGGTTAAAAAAGGCACGGTGTACACAAGCAGCAGTTTCCTGGGCTTCTTTTCTCCTGGGCTGCTCGTCTCGGGCATTGCACAAAGCACATGCTGCCTCTGTTCTACTTTAAGGGCATTCCCTCGCTTTCAGGTTACATGCTATTTCAGAAACATAATGAATAAGAATCCAACTGGAAGGTGAACACTTGGAGGGTCAGCCAGTATTCATTAAAGTCTAACTCTTTTTATAGCAATGGGCAGCACTGCAAATATAGTTAATGGTCTTAAACTAGTTTTCCGTGTGTGAGAGGTAGCTGTTGAAATTCATGCTTGGCAAAAACTTGTCAGAAATATCCATTTTTTGTAATAAAAAGGTTTAAATTGGATAAGCCATGGAGGAATCCCACCGATTCAAAAATTAACTTCTGTTTAGTTTCACAGTTAATACACGTTTTAGCTAAAATTATCTGATTACGACAATTTTACATGATGTTACTTTATATTACAGAGTGAGGACTTCTGCATTAAAAAGATTATGTCCTGGTTACAGTTAATTGGTTTTAAAAACCAACCATAATTCTATAAGAAGCCTTAAAGCATCCTATTGTGGTCGCTGAGCAAAACTGCACCGACTTCAACCAAATACTTCGCATAAGCATTAAAAAGAGCATTAGAAATACAGATGTGGTATCTGAACTAATGGGTGCTATTCTGACACCATCTGATTTTCATTTTTGCCTTTCACAAAACAGAGCCACGTTACTAAGAATAAAGTAGCAAAGGTTCTACCACGATGTGACTGTATTCCAAACCCATTCCATGGCATGGCCTACGCACAGTTTCACGTGCAGTTTTTAGGGTGTAAGATGTATAGGAGGAGGCTTTTAGATCCAGTTCCACTCGATGGAACCAGAGCTTTATCGGAGTACACTACAGCCAAGCACCTGCTGAAGCCTAATGGAGAGGTGCAGGGATGCTGCTCCCGTGGCACTGCACGGTGCGCACACATGAGGGCAATGCGTTCTGTTGACATCTAGACGTCTTGAGTGGTTATCAGCAATGTAGCTGTTAATACATTATTATTGTTTTTAGAGTGCTACAAACCTGTGCAAATCTTTCAGCTCCAAAATGGGGATTTCTGGATGGAAAGTTAGAAATAGGATTTCTATTTTGCTACAAAACTGATATGAACCCTCAGTCCTGCAACCCAAGCACAGATAGATCTGTAACAGTTGAGGACACGCAGTGACATCCTGTTCATCTATACACTAATCTGTTGCAATCTTGCAATGGATTCTGTAGTGTTTCAATATGATTTCAATCTCAGCAATACAAAACAACAACAATCTCACAACGAAAGCTCTTGTTAGGTACACCCATGGTCACTATCAGAGAAGTGGAGTTAAGGAATCTGTTCAGGGTACTAGCTATGGAATAATCATTTCTCAGAATGCCTGTAACTAGCTAAATGATGGCCATACATAACCCGATCCTCCATAATTAGTTAGATAAAACTGTAAGGAAACCAGAGGAAAAAAAGAAAAATCAAAGGGTGGGGGAAGAAGAAGAAAGAAAATTTGCTCCAGGGAAGAAGCAACTGTTCTCTGATGTGCAGCAAAGAATTTAACATCAAAGAACTAATGTAAATGGGGCCCATTTACCTTAAAAAAAAAAAAAAAGAAAAACACCAACCAGCAAGACATCACTCCACATTCTGGAATATTTTTTTTTTTTAGTTTGACAGCATTGTGCTTCATACCAAAATTCATGATTGTGTAATTTGACAGATGTCAAAAGAAAGTGACCTTAATAATGACTAAAAGTAGCAAATGATGTTAAAACACTGTACACTGTCTGCTTAAACTTCAGAGATCAGCAGATCGCCTTTTAAATTCTGATTGTACATAAAGATTTCACCCTCAAAGTCTGAAACTTGTATTTTCCTTATGCACCTTTAGAGGCACATAAGTGACAGTGGATGGCCTCCTTTGTCCAAACCTTTTCTGTTTCTATCGCTCTCTCCACCAGTCAGATAACAAATGGAAAGCTGAATATCTGTGTAACAGTGAATACAGAATACCAGTTGAAATATGTAATTTGAGCCCCCAAAAAGACTATTAAAAGTAGTTCAATATTCAAAATGATGTTAACAGAATTAGTCAAGTACCAAATGACTCCAAGGGTTTTCAAAATGAACGATAGAAATCCCAATCGGTCCCACAAATCCTATTAATTTTCTATTTTACGTTCCACTTTTGTAGGTCTATAAATCTTTTTCTTCTTTTTTTTTTTTAAACATGCATCTTAAGGGAAAAAACCAACTGCGCTCTCATTCATGTGCTAAGAACTTCTCATTTGAAGAAGAAAAAGAATGAATAGAAACAGATTCGACCCTCTACGTGTATGGAGAATTGCCTTTCTGCAGTGTACTGCAGTTCTGCCCTTAATGGAGGCCTACTGAAAAAGTGCTTGGGCAGTCTGTGCCTTGGGAAAACTTCTTTCCAGTCCTTTCATTTGAACCAGTGGTGTACTTCCAATCATTCTGAAATTAAGTACTGAAATTAAAATATATCTATTTAACTCTTCCAATAATTCTTCTATGAGACTCCCACTGCGTGGTGTGCGATGCTGAACTTATCCAATCCTTATACTGGAACATAACTACTACCTTCACCTAAGTGAATACGTATTTGGGTTGACTAAGTATCTAAATATTTCCTAGCTCCACTACCACCAACTTCTATTCAATGCTGCAGTGAGCCTGGCACCTTACCTAAAAGCAGCTCCATGATTTGGCCCAAGACACAAGCCTTGCATACAACACAAGGTTTTACAAACAGGTTAATACTTCAGTCTTGCCATATGAAATTGTTTCGTACCTTAAATACACTTTATAAGAAGATAGCACTGATGTATGTGTCAGGCATTTGCAGGACAGACAGCAATAGCTTAATCGGAAGAGGTACTGTGACATTTTGCCAGAGGAGCCCGGAGGCAGATAGCTGTTACGTTACGGCATGATTCCTTCTTTCACTCAACATTCAAATAAGATGCAAACGGCATCTTAAGATAAGAGCAAACCTAGTGAAGATGCTGAGAATGAAAAACTCCCTACCTAGTGGTACTGAAGAAGAGTTTTCCCTCAGCTCTGCACTTCTATACATTCCTGAACTGTCATTTTAAAATATTTCATATTTTTCTCCTGGTCTAACTAAATTTAAATGGTTACTTAAATTGGGTTTAAGACATTATATCCAGAGCAATGGCATTTTGTTTTCCTGAGCCTTAACAGATGCAATATGCATCCAACGTGAATTCTGTGAACTTTTAGGAGTTGCCTTTACCCGTCAGAAGTACCGGGCACCTCTGGTACTAAGGCATCGCTCTTGCTCACGTGCACTCTGTCTTTCTCTCCCACTGCAGCACAAAGGTGTTTCCAGAAGAGCTTGGATCACTCAGGCCCAGGTGGTTTTGGTACACACACTGCTGACACCCAGTACAATCATGATGGGATAGGCTGCTAAATGTCTTTGTTGGGTCAAGTCAAAGCTAATGCTTCTTCCACAACTCAATAGCATGAAGGGCAACAGCATGAAGATGATCCAGGAGCTGAGTTTGTTTCAAGCTTTATAACACAAAATTCCATCCAATTACAGAGATTTCTGAGGCTCATGCACATTATTGTTTGGTATGAGCCAAGTTTATGTTCCTTGACTTCTACCAAGAAGAGACTAGAAGGCTCCTGAAAGGACTATGAAGTGTAAGAATGTGGCTTTTATGTTTTAGATTTGCTTTTGCTGTTCTTAATTGAAATTTATAGCAACAACAAGTAATTTATAAAAAGATAAGGGCTACAAAAAAGGATCCAGAGAAAATCTGGTTTAATAAGTAGAAGGAAAACTGGTAGCAAAGGACAGACTTGGTATTACCAATTACGTCCTTAGATGACAGCCCAACAGAAGTCAAGCTTCTACTTTTGGAAAGACAAACATTCAAAGTAAGGCAAAATCCCCAAATAAATCTATGATCTGATGCAATCAGTGTTCCTCAGCAGGATTATGCGAGGTTATTTTTTGTAGTTTTAAGTACAACAAGTATTCAAAAAGAATACTACAACTTCACGGAGCCAGAAAGCATTACTGTCGCAATGACTAAGTGTGCCCAAGTCCAGAAAAGTCCCAATTAAAAAGAGAATTGCTCAATCATAAAGGCAATTAAAAGCATAAACAAGACACTGTGAGACACTTAACATGCCCAATGTTTAATTATTTATCTGCTCTTCGTCCTGCAGCTGTAGGTCAGAATTCACTCTTGTGAACTAAATACAGGAGAACTCTTGGGGATTTGTACCTTATTCATTTTCAACCAGACACCCAAATTCATTTCAAATTCACACAAGAACTGCAACAGTTTCACCTAAATCAGATTTTCTACAAGTTAAACACCCCTCCTACACTCAGATGTGATTGTGAAACTACTTTGATCTCTGTTCCCAAATTTATTGCTCTGTGTAATCCATGACAAAATATAATGTGATTTACTGTATCTCTATATGACAGCCCAGCAGCTGACAGAACTTAATAATTTAGCATAAGAAAAAAACCTTCTGGCACCAAAATACACAAATCATAATTGAGGCACTTTAGTATCACGTTACAATGAAGCATATGCAGACTGATCACAAGAACTTCAAAACAATTAGAAGCATATGCAGACTGATCACAAGAACTTCAAAACAATTAGAATTCTTTCTCACCCATTTAATGAAGGTGGGCATTACTTTGTGACATGTTCTACAGCTGTAAGCAAGTCATTTTGGAACACTTTTCTTTCTTTACGTTAAAGACTCTGAAGGACTCATAGCAGTGTTTCTATTCCTTCCCTATTTTCTAAACACTTTTTTCTCTCCAAAAAGGAAAAAAAAAAAACAACAACAAAAAGGCCACCTGCAGTATCGCTCTACTGTAGACGTACGAAGAAAGAGCAAACCAACATAAACAATATTTTCAAATGGTACCAGAATTTAAATATGCAATAGAGATATTTTATGTTATTTTGTTCCTAATAATGGAATCCTTCTTCCAAAATAAAGCTATAATGAGTAAGTTAGATGTAGATGCTGACCTAAGCAGATACACTTCATGAGGTAACGTTTGCTTTGGCTTGTGTTGACTGCCATGTCTAGGCACCCAGACCAGATGGGATTCATTCAACAAATCTAAATAATATAAGAGTGAATTGGCAAAGCTTTTTAAAAAAGACAAAAAAAAAAAATGCAACAAAACAAAGTAGTCTTACATTTCAATCAGCTACTATACTAGAGAATAGCCAACTGTAAGTTAAATTGATAAACTTGAGGGATAACAGTTAAAATAAATACAAAAATAATAAGAGCATTTCAATTTTTTTAACTTGTCATAGAAAAACCTGTACGTACAAGCAGTCAACCTTCTCTGAAATGCACAGAGTTGTGAAAATAAGGAGAATGAGCTAATGATTCAATTAGACTTTAAAAATGTGAAATACATGAAGTGAAAAGTGTCACTCAGATCAAAGTCTCCATCAGGCAAAAAAGTCTAAGCAGGAACCTACAGAACTGCTGCAGAGATGTCCAGTTCCCTGAAGGTCTTAGATACAAAGGGAACCGTATCTGGTAGTTACAGTTGGCAGAGAGGAACAGTAGCTACAGAGATTGTATTAAACATTGGAAGCTAATGGAAAGCATGCAATGCTTATTTTTTACAAACAGAACAGAAGTAACCACTTAGGGGAAACTCAATACTCCTAATAGAACATCTCTTAGAGGTTCTCTGTAATCACGTTGAAGATGTCATATTATTTTCCTTCATCTTCTATTTATTTGCCAGGGCTAAACAGTATGACATCATCTGCTTGAGTACTGACAATAGTGCCAGCACAGATACTGTGAATTAAAGATATTCCTGTGTACACAGTAGGAAAGTGTGCCCAATGTTAGGTCCAGCTGGATGCCATCTGAGGGCTGTGCTTGGCAGTTAGTGAGTCCAGTGTCATGAAGCATGATGATAAAAGAAGAGCTGAAATGGTCTCTAGGGCACATTACCATTACCTTAACTGTAAACTGTAGAAGTTCTTCAAGAAAAGAGCATCCAATTATAGGACACCATCTGTACTTTTTTTCAAAAAAGCCCCTGTTACAAAAACATAATAATGTAACTATTATATTGAATAGTTATTCCTAGTTAAGGAAGCAGTCACTCACAGAGGGTACATTTATATCTACTCTTTTAAATATTTAACCTTTCAAATTTGCACCTTCAAATTTCCCAAGCATTTTAGCTTCATACAGACTCAGCACCAGGTGTAGGTGTATTATAACAGGTATAGACCAGAAAACACAGTGACTGTCAGATTTTATTTAAAGTAACATAAATCTCAGACCGCAGGTAACTGCTACACCATTAAAACCCACCAGAGTGATCTGCACAGCTCTGGCCAGGCTGCCTGCTTTCCTGGGGTCCTATCTCTGTAAAATTCACAAAAGTATTGTAACAGGAGAATTGCAGCCAAGTAACTCAAGTGTTGGACTTCCCTTTTTTTAGTCAATACACAAAAATGTAAATTACTTCTCCACAAGAAAAGCGGCAGTGAAAAAGAATTAGATGTTCTTGGAACCTGCATAAAGATTTAACAGGATGAGTCAAAAAAGTCTCTATTCAACTATAGAAAAAAAAAGTCAGTAAAAAGCTAAATGTTGAAAATTATTTAGAGGAAAAAAAAAAAAGCCTTTTTCTCCCACTCCAATTTACTCATGTACACTGCTCAGAGAGCTTTTTTAGGAGATATTTTCAGTGTTCCAAGGTTGCTTCCTTTGAGCGTTGTTAGCATGTCTACTGATCTGCTAGGGTCATGCTTTCTGAATGCTCATTTGCTTTGCCAAGAAAATACCACAGACGAATGTTACAAACAGTTGTGTTAGCCAAGCTTCACATCTGCACACACTTAGAAATGCACTTTGTCTCTTTCTCTCAGTAATTTCTGGCAAACCTGACAACGCTCATAGGCTTTGTAGGGTCTGTTCCACCTGGCTGATCAGTGCTGGTGCTGTAAGTGCTGCTGATGCAACCTCTAGCACACCTGACTCCCTGCTGCTGAAATCAGTCATTACTGCAGCCTCAGTGAAGTCGTTTGCCTGTTTGATACGTTTATTGCTTAAATAATTTGTTTCATTTCATCATAATGAGGTATGACTTCAAATTTAAAAAAAGAAAACCACCATATCTGAAAATGCTATAATCAACTTGATATAATGAAATTCAAGCAAATTAAATCTGTATGTTAACAGCTTTAAAAGCAAATCAAAATCACTGTGATTGAATGCAAGTGCTCCTCTGAAGCAGTATTTAAGATTCCTTAGCTAAAATGCAAGAAATAATTTGGAGAAACTGACAAGTAATTTTTATGTTAGAGACAGATAACAGATATTATGAAAGCATGGATGTCCTTATTAAGTAGCTTCAAATTCTCCATGCTGTCATCTTGAATTTCTGTCTGACATGTCCAGCGCAGCTTATCTGACCTTAAGGACATTACTGTGTGTTATCCACGTCTGATAAAGACGTTCTGTGTTCTAACACAATAGCCATGCTACATCTTACAGGGTGAGCAATACAGTGACTACACAGAGCTGGGCTGTGGCACCCAACCCAGCCAGGCTGAAGGCAAAGTGCCACACTGCCCTATTGCCATGTCACACATGTGGGCCCAGGCTGGTGGCAAGGGCTCTGCTTACAAAATAAGGACAGATCAATGTGGGGAGTTCCTGCCCTGTGCTCCCCTTCTGCAGGAAACAACACCACAGCCCTTTGAGGGAAGGAGACATAGGGACGATGAAAAATGCCCATCAGAACTGCAAAAATCCATATCCTCAGCAGTACTGCTTACACCACAGGGAAGGAGGCAGATGCAGAATGAACACGGGAGACTTCAGGTAGTCAGACCCAAATGAAAAGTGCAAAGACAATGTCTGGTTTGATAGAACAGCATGAAACTGCACACATGGAAGCTTACCATAGTACATTCAGCCAACAACAAATAACCTAAGAGTTTCTGCAACACTTGAGTCCTGGGCAGATGCTCCCCAGGAACATAAGTGCTGGGGTGGCAGCGTCTGTGCCCCTTCCCCAGAGGCTGGATCTGAGCCCTTTCAACCTGTGTTTGAGCAAGGGCATGTGCAGCCCAGGGGCACAGCTCCTGTGCCTTCTTAGGTACCATAAGGCACTCATAAGGAACAGAGACAAGGTGTGGGTCTGTGCCCTGTGTGCTTTGAGCCCCACCTTCTCTGATTCCCATTGAGGCAGAGCCCTCACCACCTTCTCCAGAGGTCAAAGAGCTCATGGGGCAGCGATCAGCACAGAGAAGCTGCAGAAGTGCCATGATTTGTCCAAACCAGGTTCAACACCACTTAAAATACGTCCATTTTTCGGTCGGCTGCAGCTCACTTCTGTGCAAAGAGGTGTTTAAGTGAAAATGCTGCCTGCCACAGAGGGGGTCCCTGGAAAGCTGTGGCCTGTTCCCTTTATAATTATTTCCATAACAATGGATATGTTTATTTTTCCTATAGTGAGGGTTACACAGCGTCATTTAGAAATTTGTTAAATATTTTTTCCCACTAATCATTCCCCACTGATGGAGAGATGGAATAACTGTCAAAAGATATCTAGTTTTGGAATCACAGGTTCGAAAACATGACTACACTGCTTTTACTGGGTAACTTTCCAGCATCATATGCCATAATCACCAACAAAATTAACCAAAATATTACAATAAGCAATATCCCATCTTTTCTGTTGCTTAAAATCTCAACATCAAAGGTCCCAGTAAAGAACATTGCTTACATGAATATGGAAAAGCTGTCTACAAATACCAACAGATATTTAAATGCCCAGTGTGCCTGCAATGAAATTTGGTTCTCCAAACTCTTCTCCCCACTCACCTCCCTCCCATCCCCACTGCAGCAGGGCTATGGGGAGGGCAATATCATAGCAATCCTATATCTCCTCGTACTCTTATTTTTCCCACTCAAGTGTTTTTTTTGTTTTTTTTTTAACAACTCACCACAATTTCACGAAGCAATACACACAAGAATCAGTATTACTCACAAAACAGACCACCGAGGAATAAGCTCCTTCACATGGGAATGAACTGACCTTCAGAAATCAGGACATCCATATGACTATTTGAAAGCCTAAACAGTGAAATCCAGCTTCCTCTTGGATTTTTAAACAATCTTTAAAGACCTGGCAAAAAGAATTAAGTTCAGAGGACCAAACTTTCTCCCATGTTGTCCTACATTTCAGGGGAATGAGACCTGCTTGTTTTAAAAACGAGTGTCCAGATTCGTGCTGCAATTAAGGTGCTTTATTCTTTTTCCTCCCTCAGATAAAATCCCTATCTAAAATTCTAAGCATTTTAATAGGCTCAAGATTTGAAACTAAGTTAGCTGAAATTGTTACTTTTGACCTTTAAATGGAGTGCGCCCTTTAAGCTACTCTGACTTCTGGACTTTGAGGCCAATTTCTACAGCAATACGTTTGGAAGACAGAAGTGAAGAACATTAGAGGGAGAGATATGAAGGCAATGCAAGGTATTTTTTCATGTCTATGAAAGACTTTCTAACAGATTTTTTTTCCCCTTATTCTTTACTCAACGTGTGCTCTTCTGATTAGAGGTAAAAAAAAAAAAAAAGAGAGAGAGAAGTAGGTTAAATTAATAGCAGTTAATAAAGCTTAAAATTAGCAATTTTATTTGGAAAAATAGGAAAAAATCCAACAAATTCAAAAAATATATATTTCTGACAGAAATGACAATTCAAGACTATTAAAGATATTTCCCTATGAAGGATTATTTGTAACTTTAATTTGAGGATGTAAAGAAGTTAACTTTTCTTTTGCTATACTACACTTGTAAAAAAAGATCAAAGAAAGAAAAGAATTGAGATTCAAATTCCATTTTTAAGCAAAAATGACAATGTCTTCCTGAGTTAAAATTAATCCTTTAATGATGAATTTCAAAGGTTTAAATACTTTCTGTGACCTTGGCTTTAAATAATTATGCCAAGCGGAGCTTTCCTTACATTCAGAAAAGATTCTGAATTGTTGATCACAGCCATTTTAATGGCTTCAGGCTGGCTGATTTCCAACATAATCCTCCCAATGCTGTTTAAAATTACAGACCAAGAACCTGACACAGGTAAATGAAATGTCACTTTCACAAAGGCCATTCAGACAGTATATGCAGACTGTTAATTTGTGCCAATGTACATCAGTGGGCAATAAAATGTATCACTCATTACATTAACAAATATAAAAGATACTTCAACAACTATCTGCTCGTGCATACCCCCTTAGTCTACCACCAATATTAAGTAGGCTTTGTTAGTTCAGTCTTCGAAATAAAACTAACGTGTTTTAGTTCATATCATCCCTCATGTGGTGAAATACTTCAGTTCAGAAGCTGGTAAAGAAGGGTCTGCCAGGAAGCCAGCTGCAAGCACAGCATCGATGTGCTGATACGCAGTGACCCCTTTGAACAGAACAAGGATGCAAGCCTTGATGAAGCTGAAACATTAATTTCTATTTTCAAGCATTTCACACAGTGCTTGCTCATCCGATGCACACAGACAAAAGCAGACCAGACACTGTTAGCAACTAAACCTCATCTCCTTGCAATTTTAGCCTGAACTTCTCTCATTTTCATAGAATGGCTCAAGTTGGAAGGGACCTTAAATCCCACCCAGTTCCAATCCCCTGCCATGGGCTGGTTGCCACTCACTTGAGGATGCTGGCCAGAGCCCTATCCATCCCAGCCTTGAGCACCTCCAGGGATGGTGCATTTGGAGGGAGAAAAAGCATGGTTAGACAGAACCGCCCTTTCTGCTCTCTCTAGTCCAAAAAAGTTAAAGCAACCAGCCTCGTCCTCAGCTGGGTTTCCCTTTGGAATCACCTGGAGTATAAACGTCATGGCCATCCTGCTCCCAGAACAGCCTGAAGGTGAATGATAGCCACAGTGTGATTGCTGCCATGGCATCTTCAGACAGAAAACTTCCACTACAGAATCACAAAACTTCCCGTACTTGCGCAGAGATTGTGGCACCCGACGGCAGATCGACAGCACGCTACCTTGCTCTTCTTCAACTCAAGAGACCCCTAAACCTTTTTGCTTAGTACACCTGTGGTTATATGACTTTCGAGGCAACCACTCCCCACATTCTGTGCCACAAGACGCAGCCCTGGATGATTTCCTTACCTTGTCCAAGGCCTTCTCTGTCTCTGCAGCATGCACCTTTTTCAGGTCCAGCACCATCTTTTCGCTCTCCGCTTTCAGCTGACCAACCGCCGCCTTGTGATCCCGCGCTGCCCTCTGCCTTTCTTCCTCCCGCTGAAGGCTCAGCTCCATCAGCTGCTGCTTCTGCTGAGCCCTCGCCTGAATGAGCTCTTCCCTCAGCTTGTGGATTTGGCTCTCCAGGTCACAGATCACCTGCAATAGAGAACAATTCTGTCAGAGAAGCTTTTTACCCCAAGATCACAACAAAATGTTTGAGTGAGTGCCTTCTACTTAAGGGAGAAGTGCTACACTGATGAAGGTAGTAGCTACAATTCTATAGGATGCTGTGCTCTAAAGTGACAAATGCAGCATTCGGTTTTTTAAAGCCATTCCCATGGAAGTTCTGCCTGGAACAGTAACAATTACTCCTGTTGAGAGATTATTCCCCATCTTTGTTTTATTTTTAAAAAGTCTTCCTTAAGGTTGCTTTTCTGTAAGAGAAAAATTGTGATATTACATCGCTCAGGAGATTCCTAAGAAGTTTGATTAAATATTTAGGATAAGATGCCAAAGCTCACTTAGAATACAAGGAAAAGTCATTCATAAATCACATGAGAAGTCAGGATAGAGAATGACTGAACTCCTGAGTTATTTACTCCATCCTATACTCAATAATTCTTATGCAAAGACACTGGAAAATTAAATAGCACAATGCAGTATTTTCTACTGCCACATGGAGAAAGCGATGGCGTCAAGCTTCCAGATTCAAAACTGGGGAACCACAAGAGTGAGCTGAACATTATAGGTAAAGTAACAGTAATTAATATGCAAAGGAGCATTAATGTTGGACCTAATAGATGGCAAAAGCAGATTTGGTTCTATTAAGAAAGAAGAAAGAATCTGAAGACGGGGTGATGGCAGCGAAACTAATATGATTAAGGGAGTCCTTTTGGAGCAACTTCACTGCTAGTAAGATGATGTTAAGAGACATCTAATCTCCCCAAAGTGACTGGGAAAAGCTTACATCGGGGATCACAGACACAGTTCTTGTCAATTACCTTAAAATAAGTCTGGTTCTCACCGCCAGATTTCTTTCCCATAAACAAAGTCACTGGCAGAAGCAGCTTACACCCGAACAACTTGTGACATAAAACAACTTTCTGTGACATGGATATCTTAAAACTACTAAAGGAAATGAATCCCAAACTTTCCATCACTGGGATTCTGCTATTCCACATGCCAGGTTTAATAAAGTATTATTAGACTTAAATGTGGGCAAATTAGTATTAGAAGAAAAAAAACCCACAACACGACAAAATTTTCAGTGGAAAATCCATGAAATATAAAACTTCAGAAAAACTGTGAGGTTTTTTTTGTTGCTGTTTGGGGTTTTGTTGTTGCTGTTGTTATTTTGGTTTGGTTTTCTTTAGTAATTCTGGGGGAAAAGACCAAAAGATTCAATTATAAAATATCACTTCTCGTACCTGAGATTGGAACATACGATGCTTGTTTGGATTGTTTGTAAAACTGAATCCCAGTTCTACATATTGTTTATTAAATTCTTTTTCTAGATGCTCGAATCTATGTTTGTGAACAATACCTACCAAACTGCTGCGTGGTCCAGACAATACTTTGGGTACAAGAGCTACTGTGAGAAATACACATCTCCAACTTTCCAACAAAGCAAATTATTCTGGTGCTAAACATAAGGCTTAAACATAAAGAAATAAAGATTCCACAGTCTCCAGTAGTTCCAAAATCTTACTGCTGCTTGCTGCCACTTAGGGCTCAGTGTTAAAGCTTCTATTTCAGTTGTCCAGGTATGCGTAAATGAAATTAAAGAGATCCATATCCTTTTATAAGGAACACTGAAGGATGGCCCTGCCATAGCAGCACACCTCAAACGTGAAAGCACTCTGTACAATGACTTCATCAACATCAAGGGAAACAAATAGAAAGAAACCGCTAGCTTACAGAATATTCCAAGTGGAATGGAAAAACAAGCATTTAAAGTCAACTGTATGACAGGTAGAGGTTTCATATGAATTATACACACTTGTATGTATGTACACATGTGCATGCGTAACGGTTCTATAGCTGAAGAAACTGCTAGCTGAGATGGTGATTTCTGTTCCTGTTTCAAAGGGATTCTAACGAGGAATATCTGTGCTGAAATAGTGTCATAAAAAGGGTGGGTCAAAAGCCCACAGCAATTTGCCTGTAGGGAAAGAATAGACTTGAAAGAAAAAAGAAGGTTGCTCACTCACTTTGGCCTATTTAAAATGCCAATAAACGTACTGCATGTTATTTGGAAGAAAAACATGTGCTCTTAATTTTAAAAAGTAAATTGCATAAGAAAATATAAAGCTGGCAAAAAGTTCAAATTAAAATCCATTGCTGAAGTCCGAAACTCAGCTTTAGTTACATGCCACAGAGACAAGAAATAGCCTGAATGAGTACACTCCAATTAAAAGATGAAGATATATTACGGAATCATAGAATAGTTTGAGTTGGAAGAGATCCTTAAAGGCCATCTGGTCCCACCCCCTGCAATGAGCAGGGATGCCCACAGCTCCACCAGTGCTCAGAGCCCCATCCAGCCTGAGCTGAGTATCTCCAGGGACGGGGCACCCATCACAACCCCGGGCAACCCACGCCAGCGTCTCACCGTCCTTACTGTAAAAAACCTCTTCCTTACGTCCAATCTAAATCTCCTCTCTTTTAATTTGAAACCATTTCCCCTTGTGCTATCACACAGACCCTGCTAAAGAGTCTGTCCCCTTCCTTCTTACACACCAGCTTGAGATGCTGAAAGGCCGCTCTCAGGTCTCGCAGAGCTGCATAGCCCCAGCTCTCAGCCTGTCCTCATAGGAGAGATGTTCCATCCCTGGGAGCATTTTTGTGGCCCTCCTCCTGCTGCACTCCAGCAAGTCCGTGTCTCTCCTGTGCTGAGGACTCCCCATCTGGATGCAGTGCTGCAGGTGAGGTCTCACAGTGCAGAGCAGAGGGGCAGACCCCCTCCCTTGCCCCGCTGGCCACGCTGCTTTGGATGCAGCCCAGGATCCGGTTGGCTTTCTGGGCTGTGAGGGCACACTGCTGGCTCATATCCAGCTTGCCACCCACCAGTACCCCGAGGTCCTTTTTGGCAGTGCTGTGCTCTATTCTTACATCCCCCAGCTTGTACTGATAGTGGATTCCTTTTATTTTTCAAGAGCTTCTACTTCAGCCCGATGAAGCATTTACTTGGATGGGTTTCTAAGGGAGAGGCTGCAGCATGATTGAATCTTTCACACTCACTCAACACATAGACTCCACTGTCTCCCTCTCACTGTATGACACAGCAAACCACATCTACACCACCTTGGATGTAACTTAAAAAAAGAAAACAAGCCCCTGAGCAATTCCATGGACTTAGGTCATGATCATAATGGTCCTTTCTAGGATTATAATCTAAAATATTAGTCCATAAGTAACAGCCCTGCTTGAATCGCTAACATGCACTGTCTGCCTCTGTGAGCCAACCCTTGCTCAGCATTTTCTCACCTGGAAGAACATCAAAATTGGTGCACTCATTGAGCAGTGCAATGTGTGAAACCATCAGCTGAACCCGCTGAAAGGGAGATTTGTTTCTTTGTGTCTTGTTACGCTGGCTCGATGTGACAGAGATGGATGAGGTATACATAACATTTGTTATTGGATAGTGGATTATTTTTGAAAGATCAGTCCAGTAAGGGAAAGGAAGTCTGCAGTAAAAACAAATCTCACTTTGATGATGAAGAAGGATTAAAAGGAAAATAAGGAACAAAGTAGAAGAGAGTTATTCAGTGGTGACAATGGCTCCCTTTTTTAGTGTAGCATTCCAGAAGAGGTGGGAGAAGAATCCCCTTCGAGTCAGCAGAGCAACTGGTGACACACTCAGTGTAAAATGACTTAGAACAGATTATCTGCTGGAAATGGGGAATCTGAAGTACTTTAACTTTCTTACTAATAAACAAAGCTTTGTAAAGTGCTGAGAAATAGAGTAAGTTTCTCTACCATCACAAAAAAAAGCAATGTATCTAACATAAAAGACTACTAAAAAGTAAACAAATAATATTTGTTTGCAGCTCTAAGCAAAGAAAAAAACACAGCCATATGAACTTCAAAGATGTGTAATGTTGGTTTGTGTTCAAAACAAAATTGGCTTAAATTAATGAGTCTTGCTATTGCAGTTTCAGCAAGAATCAGATTTACACTTGATCTCTGTTTTTTGGGAACCATCTGTATGATTTTTACCATTAGGAGATAAAAGAATTGGGCAACAAGGAGCGGTTTCTAAGGGCCAGGCACAAAACAAGTGGCTCTCTTCTCCTTTCATCCACATAGCATCCTGAGCTAGACACTGGGCCAGCACATCTGCCCTTCTCCAGCCAGAAGTCAGCCAGCTTGCAGATGAGCTTGTGGCTCCTTTGTGACATGGCAATGACACAACACGTACACAGCAATTCTGAAAACAGCAATTCTTTTTGTTTAAGCTACAACCCAAATCTGAAGAAATATCAAGTCCAAATTGATACCCTAAAGCTATTTTGATAATTCACAAGTCATTAAAATGCTGTATCTCAAGTTTTTAATGTCATTTTCTAGATAAGATTTTGTAATGGACTCAATTATCTCCATTTTAATCAAGTACATTAAAAGATTTTCTACACAATGCCAATTTTAAATGAAGTATGTTAAGAATATCACCCATTTTTTCTCGTGACTGATAAAATCAATGATTTGTCAATCTTAGGAATCCTTACATGTATAGGTTAAAAACAATCTTGGCAACATGGAAGCATAGGAGGTACTGTTTAAAGCAGTAACAAGCAAGGTGTTTCATGAAGATCCTACTATAACCTATATAGAGCTGAGATGTTAAGGGACACCTCTGAGCATCAACACTAGCAAGCATCACAAGCATAAGTGAAAAACAAATTAAATTAGGGTAGTAGGTGATGAGAGGGAGACAGGGAAAGGCAAAGAAGTAGAACCAAGATGGCAACATCAAGGTAATACGCAAGTGATTAACATAGTAATGCCTGGCTAATTGCGGTCAAATTTCTGCCATTATTACTTTCCAGTTGAAGAATGATTTAAAGCATTCTTGCTGTATTCCTTGGTCAGGAAGTAACGCTGAATGCAGTGTGGGAAAGGCAGTGGTTTGTGCAGAAAACGACTTCCGCAAATGTCATGGACATTATCACACGGGTAATGATGTGGGAAAGCCCAAATTAACAGGGATAAGTAATAAACAGCTATTTAGCTTTCACAGCACAATCTATTACACCGGTCAAGTTTAAATGCCTTTGGGAAAGAACACATAGACCCATAAAATGCTCATTAAGGGAACAGATAAATTAAATGGTGTAAAATGAAGTGAGAATGACCAACAGTTGAACAGGTAGGCTTCACCTCCTCAGAGTGCTGATATCATTTTCCAAAAAGCAAGTTATTCTCGAGGAAAAATCACTGAAGTACATTGATTCTATTACACATAGTCCTGATCATTAGTCCAGTTCTTGCTGGGAACACTAAAATACCAGCAAAATTAAAACTTCAATACAAAGGAGATGCACAAAATACTACATGAGCACACATTAAAATGCATACCAAAGTTTCCTCATTCTTGAGGGGAAAAAAATCAGTCCATAATGTTGCTGCTGTTGCACAATTAGTTAAATAGAAGACATCCTTATATATGAATGCATTTCAGTGAGGGAATGAAGTGATTAATGCATTCATAAATCAGATTCTCACAGATTATAGATCAGACTGCATTATAGCAATTTTAGGTATTTCTTGTAGAAAAAATGTTATGCAAATCGTAGTTGTATTCACTAAGCTGCCCAGCATACAAAGAGTAGCAGCTCTCTAAAATGAAACAGATGCATGTTCTGTGTCAAAAAAAAACCCTATGTAGAAGCAGTGCAGATGGCAACCATAATACTAACAGTAAAACGTGTGCTATTCAGCTGTGTAAAATCTCAGTCCTTGTATTACAGGGCTTATGCAAAGGTACAGCAACTCCATCTCAACACAATCCCAGCTTTTCTCACCTTTGCATATGCACCTCTGACATCTCTTTTGAAAACATCCACAAGGACTTGCCAAGAGAAGTGTTGAGCTGCTGACTTGCATATTTATTCCATTAATTTTAACAGCATTAAGGTGCTTTTAAACATCAAGCCTCCTTTGTATGATTCGTTATTTGGATTGTTTCAATATTGTGTATGCTCTGAACAATGCCCAATATTTGCGAATGTGATCAAAGTATATTCCTACCAACCTTACTTGTTTTGTACTCTCCTCCGTAGTATTTTAGGGCTGGGGGCAGGTTTAGCACTCTTATACCTATAAGGTGCTGCTGGAGGCAAAACATCACTCCATTTTCAAACTACAGCCAACTTCATTTTTCCCCCAACTTCTGAGCTTGTCACAGTCCTAGGAAAAGTCCAGCACCTCTTCAGACTACATTTTATTTCTTCGTAAGGTACTTGCTCTATCTTGTTTCCTCTTGTTCTACAGATTAAGCCAACAAGTGTTGACTCATGAGGAACAATAAAGAGAAGTAACTTTCTGCTTAGCTCTGTTTTCAATAAAAATTAATGAAAAAGAATCTATCCATGTCATTCCTATACAGAAACGTGCTTAGACAACATTTCCAAGTGTAATTTAAACTGCAAACCGTTCACTGACTTTGCCATATTTTTTAGAAGACCGAAAAGAAATATGAAGGCACTGGCATCACAATGACAGTAGGAAAAGTTGCACTGAACACATTGGCAATGTTCCTGTTTCTACATGTATGACTACACATGAGAAAGGAGTAGCGCATTTTCATGATCTGCTGTGATGTGGTATCAAGCAAAAATATAAATTTTGATCTTTATTTCCCAAAGGAGCACACTGAAATAGATCAGGACTTTTAAAGATACCAGTTAGCTGCTTAAATCCCAGTAAACGTCAATGGGAGCTAAGCTACAAACTATTGGGTTTAAAAAAAAAAAAAAAAGGAGGGAGGGGAGAGGTGGGGAAGGGGAGAAAGAAAGAGAGAGAAACAAAATCAGACATCCATTTCACAGCTCCACAAAGAGCTTAAAATTAACGGAGCTTATTTTGATTTCTTCATTTACATAAGTACATTTGATTCTAATTTAGTTAACAGCATCTAGAAAGCAGAACTTTATATAGGTTGGTTAGTGCCACTACTTTCCTACTAAGATGATTTGCAGCCAAGTGGAAGAACCTCAGGCCTACATGGGGAAGAGATGAGAGTGGAACTAAACAATACGGTGCACTGGTGAGGGAATGGATTAGTCAACGAAGTGAAACTGAGATAAATGCAAATTTTTCTATTTAACAGTTCAAGACCTGGAAAAGACTTGGTCATCTTGCCTGGAAGACCACCTTCTGATGAGTTTCCTATGACCTGATTTAATGTACGTGCTTTGGAATAGATTAGCGAGTAAAAAAACGAAAACAGAGGCAAAGATTTTCACAGTGGACTGGGAAGAACTACCCATCAGTCTGATGGGAGAAGCTGGACACAGAAATACTCTTGGATAAAACTTTCAAAAAACATTTGCATTTAAATTTCCATGTATTAATTTAAAAGCATTAACATCTCTTGAACATGCAATTCTGATTTAAATGCAGACATGATGCATTACTGATTTAAGGATTAATACAGACATTCATCTCCATGAAGCAGCAAAATTAAACATATAATTCCTAATTTGTCCCCAGGAGAGGTACAGACCATATTGTCTATGAGAAATGTCTTCACCCTGTCAACTAATGAAAAAAATTCACTGAAAGTAGGAAAACAAGAACAGGAAAGCATTCACTCGTTTCTCTTTCAGCTGCGTTTGTTTCAATTATCATTCAAAACACATTCATCTTTAGAGCATTCCAGAAATGTTACCCTGCACATCCCATAGGGCTTTTATGGTGACTGCAGTGGAAAAGGCATTAGTCTGAAAACGTAACAGAACAAACATAAGGCAAGATAGAGATTAAAAAACCCTAAGCAATAAGCTGTTTGTACATAAGAGGATTCCCATTTTCCCCTTCTGAATACCTGCAGAAATACAGCCTGGACACGAGCTCCTGTTCACCCACCATGTCCATCCCAACAAGTAGCTGAAGGACACGAGGAAGACTCGAAGTACATGATCCTGTACAAGCTCTGGCCTGACTCTTAATCAAGGGGAAAGAAATTTTTCCAAACTCCAACATAATTACAGTAAGTGAACTAAGGAGCCAAACACTGCTATTGTCCAGTCTAAAGAGGACTTAAATGCACTTGCCTGTGTGTACTATTCTGTTCTGTTAAAGAATCTAATACATCAAGCAACTCTCTCATTACTGATGTCATGCTGCTATATCAGAGATGAAGATGAGTCTTTAACCAAGCTTCAAGTCCTCATTCTGTGTCTCATGAGTGACTATATGCGTGGGCAGAAATCCTGAAATCCAGCAGCTTCAGAATTCCTTATTTTATTTTTTAAATTGTAATTTACAGGTTTAGACTTTAAAGAGCTGATCAGCTTCTAACCTTCAAAAAAAAAAAACAACACCCACAAAGACATTTCTGCAAGGCAGTAACAATAGTTGTAGTATTTCTGCTAATTAGCCAGCAGTAGTAAATTCTCATCTGTGCATTAGCTGCTTACATAAATAAGACACAAAATTACACATCTGAGTGCCGATTTTGACTTTCTCCTTTTTCAAATCAGTTCCACATTGGAAGAAACTTCTTCAAGCTGTTTATCTTTAGGGCCAATCCTTGTATCAAACAGCTAGATTTCTCAGATCCATAGGAAGATGAAAGTGCTAGAGAAGCAAGTCCGCATTCCAACCCAGAAGTCAGGGCAGAGCCAAGGGCAGCAGCTGCCAGCACCTCTGGTGTCCTTGGTGCACACCACACAGCCCACACCGCTTCCAGGCTCCCACTCTGCCCCTTCATCCACAAGTGCAGGCTGTGCCGTTCCCAGCAGCCCTGCAGTGGCTGCTCTGAGTTCAGAGACCTTTTGGAAGCATCGTGCTACAGCTCCCAGTTCAGAAAGACAAGATCAATCACAGGATGATCTGTACAAAATAAATAAAGTCTGTGTGCATAACATTTCTTTTCTTGAAATCGAGAGTATTTTTGGCTCAGTATCTTCCTCTGGCACCTTTACATTGATCTCCATCCTTTTCATCCTTCTCTGTCCTTGACTTCAGTTGATGCCACTTTCCTTTTCTGAATGACAAATAGGCCACTGTATCCTGGGGCCAGAATTTCTTCAGACTTATTTGTGCCACTGTTTTGAATCTACTGTCCTTTTAATAAACACACAGTTAAAAGGTAGAACCTAAATACATACTAAATGTGAAAACGCTATTAAATATCCCTAAAATAAAATAACTCATTGATTGTCGCCATTTTTACAGGTCCATGTTTATATTTACTTACCAACACCATCACTCCCCTCCACCCCCCCCAAAAAACAATACAAAACGTGCTCTAAATGGCGTTAAGAGATCAGAAGATCAAAACCAATGTATTACCCCTAAACTGCAGACCCTGGCAGGGAATGGTGGGGGCAGGGAGCTGCTGACCAGGAGCAGCAGTCCTCCTTCTGCATAACACTGAGGCTCAGGCTCTTAAGAGGACATAATTTGAAGACTTTTGAAATCTACTGCTTTTACTTTCCTGGAAAGCATCAGTGTTTTGAAGGATGCAATCTGGTTGTTGAGATGTAAGAAATCACGCCTGTGCACTCATTTCAGCTAACAGGAGCACAAAGATCAGGGAACTATTAGAGAGATTATTTCTCTGGTACCAAGAGAAGGTATTTTGACAAATAGCGCCCGATTAATTTTTTGAGAGATTTCAGATTTCTCCATATGCACGCCTAATTACTGCATTAATGAGGGCTACTGCTATAAAGGAATAGCAAAGCTGTCTCTGCTAAGCCTCCTTGAAACTCACAAACGGAAGCAAACGTTGCCTCCCATGTAAATGACTGCATTAGAAGCCATTACTGATTAATGCTACACACTTGCTCTCAACGCCTGATGCAAAAGATGCCAAAGAAATATTGTCACAAGGCTTTGCTTGCACAGTTTTAGAAACAGCAGTAAGCTAAGTATCCAACACAATACTTGGGTAGGGCAGGTAAGAATTAATTGGTACCTTCCCCCCCAAGAATTGCAGATGCTGAAACTGTTTTTCCTTTTATTGAACCAGCTCGGCCTAGACTGGCTTGTCCCGCAGTGACATGTATATTGAATACAAATCAGACAGCATAGCTTTAAATCTGTGTTGCAGCTCTCATTTCCAATTCGAGAACTGTACTATAATCATAAGCTTCTGGTGGATGAAAGGAAATCAGCTCTCTGAATATTAGCTAATGCCACATTTGCAAGTCCTGAAGAGATCTGTGCTGTTTAAAAAAAAAATAGATCATTTCTCATGAACCTATATATATGAATCGCTTTGTACTGCTCGACTGATAGAAGCGATGCCTGTGCTGGGATTAAACCCTTTTCATCATAAAACCTCATCTGGTTCGGAGTCCAAGTCCATCAAACCTTTTCCCTTTAAAGTCCCGCCTTTGATTCTACATCAATTTATTCAAACCGCAGCTGGGTGGCTGAAAACGAAAGGACAGCATCATTTAAACCAACCATGTTCCTAACTTGAAAGAAGGGCTATAATTAAAAAAATGGGCATAAAAGAATGGAAATGGGATAATATTTTTTAATGGTAGTTCAAAGGCCGACAGATGTCAGAGCCTTTGAAGATGTCAGTACACTGAGCAAGAAGTTGCCATTAAATAGTTTGCCTGAGAGGTGAAGCAGCTTTTTAATGACTGAAAAAGCCCTTGCAGACACATCCTTGTGTTTTTAATTTGTCAGAGTTACTGCAGTATTTTCTGATTAATGACATATGATTATAACTGCATAGCACACATATTTCTATACTTGGTTAAAGGAATACTTTATTCCACATTCCTTCAGTGCCAGATAAGAACAGGAAAGCTTTACTACAGAGTCTAAAACTATTCAGATTGCTCAAATATTTATGGTAATTTGAGGGGATTGGCCAGATACAGAGCTACTATGTGTTGCTACCTTTTGTTCTTTAATGGTGCTATTACCACTGCCATCACAATGTGCATGCATTAAGCGAGCATGTGACCGAGTAACGCATTATACCCTCCTTGTGCACCAAACAATCAGAGCTTTCATAATTCACTGGCGAACAATGTCATCAAATCAAATCAACGTAACATTCAGAAAAATCGCTCATTTGATCCTAAACAATGCAAACAATGGCTGCCAACGTATTGTAAGCGCAAACAACTTTTCTGAAAACAAACAAAAAAAACCATGTATTGCTAGGAAACACGCTCAGAAGAAAAACACCAATATTTCTAAATGTAGATAAGGTCCCCAGTCTTGGGCTGAGAAGATGCTCTTTCAGCTCTCTGTCAACATGTGTATTTATTTATTTTTTTCCTATTTTCACCATGAATGTAAACTGCAGCAGCAGCCCAAAACCTGCAACAGTTTACCTTGCTCCCAGGAGCAGTCTCTCAGATCACTGCTGCAGTCTGACAAAGCCTGACTCTGTGCTGGGCTGGTACAGGCACAGGGAAGCACCCAGCCCTGGGGACGCACAGAAAAAGCCAGTACAGCCCACGTTGCATTGTATCACACCTTGTGGACTCATTCATAGGAATACACAGTCATTACAAGGGAATTTGATTAATGTACTGTTCTTTCTGTTGTTCTAACCTACACTCAGCTAAATCAGATAATAAAGCACTAGAAGTATGATGGACTCAACTAAAGGTTGATGTACAGTGACACTGGGGGTACAGTACCTGAGCAGAGCTTTGTGAGAAGCAGTGGAGGTGAAGAAAGCTGTTAGCAACTCAATGTTCCACCAAATATATAAAACAACACAGAGCTATCCATCTGCAAAAGCAAGCGCTGGGAATTTTGAAAATGAAGTCTATGGCTTCAGAAAGAAGCAACAAAATTCAGAAATAAAATTCTCCCAAGTATATTTATTGAATGAAAACAGAGTCCTGCTAGGAAAAAATACAACTGTGTTAGGACCTTGCTATAAAGAACACGCAGAAGTGGCCAAGTTTCAGTACAAACAATTGCAAATCCAGATTCCAGCCAACCTGCACTTAATGTTCATGTTCAGTTACTCTCTTACCACTATGGAAAATAAAGAAAGAAAGAACATAAAAGAAAAGAAGATGACAAATTCTAAAAGCAGTGGTACTCCGGTTGAAATAAAACTTCAGAGAAAAAAGGCCCTTCTCGGAGCTGTGGGACTTTCTGCTGAATTTCAAATTATTTTCACAAACTAAAGGAACATTACCTGCAAAAGATGTATCAGAACAAAAATTACAAGATTCTTCTGCAGTGGGATGTATCAGACAACCTGAAAATAATGTTTTGCTATAGGAACCCACACAAGCACACACAGCTGAGCCGTTCAGATTCTATCCATTAGAGGGCAATAATACATATACGCACATATACATACACACACATAAACACAGTGTCACCCACCTGACCGACTTGAGTAGGAGAACTAGCATTATCTCTCTAAAAGCACCAATGGCACGTGGATGGCTTCAATCCAGTTCCATTCTACCTCCTCAACTCTCAGGATTCACATTCAACAGATTTAAAATTGCAGTTAGAAGTTAATTCTTTAAATGTGCTTTTTTTCTATAGGGAATTCACTACAATATTTAGTTTCAGAAGGATTACAGTTAGCAGTTATTAGATGTAGCTCGCAGTGGCGGGATAGGACTTATACAAGCATCTAATTTATTATAAGGGCTCCCACACTACAGACAAATCATGGAGGGAGCCACTTGAGGGGAGCAGCTCACGAGCTGTGTCATCTGCTGTCTTATTCAACCCACGTCAGCCAACAGATAACAACATCCTTCACCACAGGTCCTCAAGGCCCTGCCTGCTGCACCCGGAAGCACATTTATATCATGATGCGCACGATGGGATCTCCTGTTGCTGGGACAGGAGTTGTCTGTTGTAATAAATTTTTAATGACCCAACGTAGACTCAGGTCTCTGAGAAGATTCCAGCAATACAAGTAAATACTCCTACAAATACAAATCAGCCCCTAAAGTATAGCTTGTCAACGTCTTACTACTTCCAGGATTGCTGGAATTTATGGTAACCAATAGGCAGCTGTATTGGTCACATAACGACCATTAATTCCTAATAGCATCCAGATTGGACTGAATTGGTATTTCTTTAAATATTGCTTTGTAATGATCAATCCATATGTCATTACTAATATTCAGGTAATGACTTCAGCATAAAGATGGTCATTAACTACTGAATAAATACTAATTTCATGTTACATCAGTGGTTTAACTGAAGATCCAAAGTCAAATTCATCAGGAACAGGAGGAAGATGCAGAACAATGCGCTGGCCACATGTGTTATCCCAACCCAGACCATAGGCACGCACCCCACTCGTTGAGGCAGGCACCTGGAACTTGGAAATCCCTAATGAAGCCAAGTGCAGCAGGAAGACATGCATCTATTTTCAAATACTCCAGCATATACTGTGCACTTGTAGGGGCTGCCTTTCCAAAAATCACTTTCCTCTCTACTTCTCTTTCCCAAATTCATTTTACAGATGCCAATATACCAGAAAGCACGCACTACAAAAGAATTCAAGCTGTCACAGACAACTTTAGAAGAATTCTATCACCCATACAAAAGACTGCAGCTCACTCTTCCTGGAATTTTCAGATCTGTTTCAAGTAAAAGCAGTGTGTCAGGGATTTTTTTTTTTTTTTGCCTTTTTTAAAAACTACACCAGAGCTGTTTTTTATCAATTCTGAAGAACAACTTTAAAAATTTAAAATGGAATATTTGCCACCAAGCCAATATTTTAGGGGCCAAAAACAAAAGTTGTCTTATTTGCAGTATTTCAGGATGACTTTCATACATGTAAATACAATGAGATACGTAATTTCAATTTGAAATATATTGTTTTCTCCATTAAACAGAAATCTACGACATCCTTGACATCGATTTCTGTCATTTTGTCATGATAAACACCAAAGTATTAAGTACCTTCCACATCATGCACCCAGGCATGATTCCAATTAGGGCTGAATAGAAGACAAAATGTCAGTCTAATAAGCTTCAATTTGCAAAGGCTTTGAACACTTGATGATATCATCACTTTGCCAATCATTTCTTGTACTCTTGTACTTTGGCTCTATTTTTTTTTTTCTCCATATCACCTTCCTTGTCAAAAGAAAGTCTTTCAAATCTATGGAAAGCAAAGACATGAACAACGTCAGTCATGGGTCTGATGGAGCTAAAAGATCCAAAAATGACTCCCCAGTACATCAGAGAACGATGATCTGCACAATATTCCCTCAAAGCTAATTTGCTGCCAACATGTAGAGTAATTGGGAGAAAAAAGTCTACTTTAAAGTCATACTGCGAAAAATATTTTTCCTCATGAAATCAACACAAAAGACCTTAAATCACTGTCAGAGTCTGTGCCACTCTTTCCAAATAAAGAAATGCTATTTATTAAAGTGGGATGACAGTCATGTCTTCAAAGGTGACTGGGCCAAAGAACAGCTCTGCTGTCTGACTTCACATTGAAAACACTCGCTGTATTTTAAAATAACGCCGTTTTAAATGTGTTTCTTTAAATAAGGCATGCACGATTCTGTAAGCTTGAACACATGTGCCTAGCACACACTCAGAGCCTACACTTGAGGAGACAGGCAGAATTCCCTACCTGAAACTTCCTCAACGCAGAACCTAAAATCCCTGCCCTTACCTGGCTGTGGGGAAAAACAGAACCACAAAATGGCAGCAACAAACCAGGCTGGGAAACGTGGAACAATGCGGAATACAGCTGGCCCTGCTCCGGGATCAAACAGAGCTCTGAGCAGAGCCCCGCTCCGCAGAGCAGAGGAAGGCAGCGGTGTCCCCGAGCCGGGTTACGGAGGGGCTGACCCTCAGCAGCCGGGTTAGCAAATTCCTAACATCTGAGGCAGAAACTGAGACAGAAGTTGCTACAGACACAGCTGCAAAGTTGATTAACAGTGAAGCACTCAGCCTGGTGTCTGTGCCAGTAACACCATCTGCAGACACAAAGATAACCCATGATGGGGTTTCATTCCCCCCACCACAAAGCCCATGAAACAGAGGAAGACCAGAGGTGTCTTTTGTTTTCCTCCCAACTGAAGGAGAGCGGATCGATGGTGGGCGCCCAGGACAGGGCAGTTTGCCACAAGCAGCTCAGCTGCAATTTGTTACTGGTTTTCCACTTGAAGGTTCCTCTGCAGTACTTTAATGTGGGCGTGCGTGGAGCTTTACGGATGGTCTCGTATTTCTCAACTGACATATCTTCAGCCAAAGCGTGTCAGCTACAGGAGAGGGCAAAGCTTTCCATGGGCTTTGTGATTTCTCCTTCCCCCATCACAAACCACATAAAAGAAGAATACAAATAATCCGATCTCCAAAATTGCTATTTATTACCTCATCATGAGTCTATTGGATCCTGCAGTGGTATTGAGTAATATCATTACTTAAACCATAAAGAGGCTGTATTTGTTGCTCAAAATTGGGGAAATTAGCATCCATATGGATCTTATTGTTTGAAGAACAGCAATAATACCAAAACAAGTGATGTTAACATTTCAAACTAAAGGTAGTCATAATTTCTCATCTGGTGTTTCAGTCTTTTATTTGGTATTTATAATACCATTGAAATGAGAATTTGAATGGATCATAAAATCTCTCCTGTCAGATAAATCGTGTAATGGCTGGACTACTGTTCAAAATTTGATTTGTGGTGGCAGTGAGTGAATGGAATTAGCATCTGCTGACCCAAGGAAGAGAGAGAAAATTGATTTTGGCTCATCTTTCTCCAGAATAACGGACAAGAGAAAAAGCATGCTGTAATAAATTAAAGTACTTGATTTGCAGTACTTTACAGTACTTCATAATACTCAGTTGGTAGTCATGTACAAGGCATCCTGCCCTCCATCCCTGGAAAACATACAGACTGAAATCCCATTTAATTTCCAGGCACATGATGAATAAAAAGGTCCCTGAGAACAGCTAACAGCAATACAAGCAAGAGCAAACGATGCTTGGCCAAACTGCCTGTCCCCTACAGTGAAAAGACTGTAGTAAGGGGAGAGCTGCCAATGTCTTTTATCTTGACTTTAGTAAGGCTTTTGACACAGAGATTTATAGAATCTGTATAGTCAAAATGAAGAGACGTACAGGATGGGTGGACTACAGCGTGAGTGGAGAGCTCACTGGACTGCTGTGTTTGAGGTACAGGAGTCAAGGCAGCCAGTTGGAAGGAGTGTTTCTCCAAAGTCAAACCTGGGGCTGTTGCAGCTTAACATCCCCATCAGTGACATGGACGCTAGGACATGAGGAGACCTGAGGAATACTCTAGCTGCTATGTTGGGAGAAATGGTCAGCATGCTGCAGAGCAGGGCTGCCACCTGCAGCAGTCAGCTGCAGGTTTGTTCAGCCTGGGGAGCAGAGGGCTAAGGAGGAGCCTGGCTTCTGTCCTCAGCTGTGTGCAGGGAGGAACCGTGGGGAAGACAGGAGCAAACTGTTCTTGAAGATGGCATTGGGAGGACAAGAAGCTACAGATCCAAGTTGTAGCAACAGAAATTTCAAGAGGATATAAAGGAAAAGAGTCATTCTTCATCACTTTAATATTCCTTCGTATAATTTTAAGTTAAGAAATCATTTCACACCAATGTATGGAAAGCCACGCCCAGTATATTTGTTAAAAACTGTCATGCATAAAGATCCTTTACCCAGCCGATGGGCAAGACCGATCTCTTTGCTTGGGTTTTTTTTCCCCCCTCAGACAAATTATCCTATTTAACTCCTCTTTAGGAAGTAATCACTTTTCATTAAACAGAGTGTACTGGCATATAATGAAATACTGCCATACGAAATGAACCCTGCCCCTTCTGCTGTGACAATGCATACGCCATCTTTGCAGCTGCCTATGTTTAAAATCAAAACCCCTAACAATACAAAATGTTCGTAACAGTGAAAGAACTACCACATATTCCATCTTATATTATACAAAGTCCATTTCGCTGAGAGCTCCATCTCAGAATCAGATTTAGTACTAAGTGATGAGCTAGTTTCTATGGCAACTGCTTCCTCTTTTACACACACTGTAGACAGCACAAAATGTCAGTTCTGTCCTAAGCTAACTTAGCATATTTGATCAGCAAATAACAATTTATGCACCATTATGTATGGCTTCCTAAAACAGCTTTAGTAAATATTTCAAACGCTGAACATTCTCAAGTACAAAAGGATACAGGAACAAGGAAAGTCACACCTCCTGCACTGAACTGCTCGCTGTCTAATTCCAGCCACGTCGTAAAAAGTGAGAGTCAAGCAAAAATGTGGAAGAGATCATAGATGATCACCCCTCCAGTACAAGAACACTTCAATAGTTCCATTAAGCGAGGAAGTGGCAGATGTTTATAGCCTGCTCAACAGCCTTGTGTTGAAAGAAGTCTCAAACGTGAGCAGCAGCTTCCAAGTGGGGACCAGGAGCCAAGTGCTTGATGCAAAACAACAAAGGCAGCAAGACAGATTTATCACAGCAGAGAAGGGGAAGGTGCACAGGAGGCTAAGGCCCTCTCCTTGATGGAGGTGCTTGGTGGAGGGATTCACCAGCCTGAGATCTGTGTGCTTCTGGCTTTTAGAGCTTTATTTTTCCTTCTAATCTCAAGAGCGTCTGCACTGCAGCCCGCATTCTTTCCACACCTCTGTACATTTGCTCAAGTAGAGCTACAACTAGCTACATTGCTTGCTAGAACCCCATTTGGGGTATGAAATGATGGGTTTGGCCACTTCACCGAGCTCTTCTGATTGGTTTGAAGCCCTATTTGACTGCCTCTACAGGACCCCTCATCAGATTCTTGATTTTTGGGAGATACTCATCAGTGGGTTCCATCCCCACCCTGACACAGCCTGCCATGAAAAACAACCAAGAGAAATCATGCAAGGGATGGAACAAATATTTGCTACTTCTAATGTTTTACATCAACAGTCATGTTCATTACTTTGCTTTGACCAGTGGGAAATTAAACATGCTGCAATAAAACTAAAAGCCTTTGTTTAAGAAAGGCTCAAAGGGAACTGCTGTCTGTCTGCAGAAGTCTGACTGTCAGCCCAAAAGCTACTCTCCAAGTAAAATAAAACAAACAAATATTTAGATTGCGACTCCATGATTTAGATTGTTTGTAGAGAAAGCTTGCATAGCAAGCAGTGCATTTCTTCTCATGCCAAAGACTCTTCTATTGTGAGAAGAAAAAAAGTCAAAGAAAAAATGAGTCATAGAATTTATTTACTTAAAGTTATATACAGAAGTGACTTCAGTAGCACCATCAACATCTGAAAGTTTCACAGGGTACATTTATCTGTTCCTTCCAGACACAATCAAATAAACTGCTTCCACTGATACTGGAAGAGCATCTGGGTGGAAATCAATGCTTGGGGATATCAGAATAACTACCCAGAGTAAAACCGAGCTGATCAGAGATTTCTCTGCATGTTTACAGTAGGTTCTCTCAGATCAAGGCTTAAGAAAGTCTTCAATTGTGAAAGAAATGCTCCCAGATTCTTTCTGTATTAATATAGCAATGAAAAGTTCCTTTAAAATTATGCACGCATTGGGGGTATTTAGTTATTATTAAATAGATATAAACAGTTGATAAAGCTCTCTATCAGATAAACATACCAGTACACAGGGAGCATATAGATATATATGCTGACTATATATATGCACATACCCACCATTATATATATTTAGTCAACATATATATATGGAAAAGACAGGATAAATCTCTTCTTTTCCCTCCACTTGATACACGAACTATCCATATAGAACCATAAGCATACCAAGAATTTGCTTGAAGGAAAAAAATGATCATTGCTAGAATGAAAACAACGATTGTTGCCTTTTTATTTATGTATTATTGAACCCAACAGGCTCAAACAGCTCAGAACTAATTCAGACAAAACAGCTGCAGGAAGATCACAGCCCACAAGCGCAAGAGCAAATTTCCAAAGCAGATCGCCAGAGGAAAAGTGGAAGGATGTCCTACGCAGCAGGCCCCGCGAAGGAGCTGCAGGTCTGCAAGAAGGTGAACGGAAGCGGGCTGGTGGAGACCAGGAGGATAACGTGAAGAGCAAAATGCAAGAGAGGAAAAAGGAAACAATACTTCAGACACAGAAAAATGTCTTCTCAACTCTTCACATCACGTCCAGCTCATTCCTTTATATATATATATATACACACATATATAATCAAACTTCCATTTGCAGTGTGTATATTTGAATGACTTTAGAATTGCCAGAGGTTTTTTCTCCCAGCTGGAACTGGATTATCAAGAGTCCTAAGCCACCCCCAAACACCACTGATATTCTCTCAAAGCAGCCAAGTTTTCATGATAATGAACAGTGTATGTTAAAATTAAATACTGGGACGTCAGTGACAGAAAGTGACAAAGCATGCCCCCGTGTTCAAGTTACTCTTGACCCAATTATGAATGGATGAAACAAGTGGATTTGGCAATTACTGTGCAACAGAACCTAGAGGAAGAATTTGGTTTCTTCAAGGAACTTCTTTCCCCTCTTGCTTCATATATTTGAAGTTATAGGGGTACTTTTTTTCTCCTTGCCCAAAGGTCAACAGTCAGAGAACAAGCATGAAAGGGATCCAACTCTGTACAGCAGCTGGAACATGAAAATCTTTGAGCTGGTTCAGGGCACGTGTCAGATGCTGGGGAGGGAACGACAGCCACAGGATAAAGGGGAAGTCCAAGGGCACAGCTGGCACAGCCACCACAGCACAGCTGGCATCAGTTGTTAAAATTTCCTAACCTTGCTATCTTATTTCACAGTAGAAAAAACATCTCCTAGTCTCTGTAGTCAGAAGCCTTGCTTCCAAAAACCTCTGATTCAGTAGCAAGGTTTTTATTAAAACAAAGAAAGCGCTCTCTCATCCAGGGAGTTCCCATGTTTGTGAAATAATGAATGCACTAAAATTATGTAGAGAGAGGTGAGGAATGAATGACCAATCCATAGCTTAAAAATATTCTTAAAGAAAATCCAGCTCATATCCAAAATCTGAATTAAACACAAGCGGTGATTTAAAACTGACTTTTTACAAAATGAAATTCCTTTGTTAATAACTATTATTTAAGCAATATTATGGCAGTTCACAGGAATCACATAGGATTTAAATGACTACAAGAACCCAGCATGGTATAAAAGCCTTTGTACCACTCTGACTTTTACTGACCTACGTGTCAATTTACTCCTCCCTGAGCATTACAACCCCAGGTGAAAAAAATCAAAGTAAGCCTCCTAGAAATAGATAAATCCAAGAGCTAAAGCAAAATGCAGTTGTTATCCTGAAATTCATCAGGAATACAAAAGGTGTTCTGCTTAAATCAAGTTATTTTCCTGAAAATGTATTTAAATTGTTTTTCAAACAAATAGTAACACTATGTTATATTAAATAATATCTAGCAATGCACTGAAATCCTTATTTTTTATACTTTAGCCTTGAGTAAAGCATTAATAAAAGCATATATAGCTGAATAAAATCAAACGGTTTTGTATATTGGCTTTTACAGTAGCTGAAGACCTATGTGAAAGAAGAGATTTGGATCTTTTCAGTAGCAGTACAATGAATTGTTCTGCAGTACTCGTTCATATCTGGTTTTAGTAACGTAGTATGAAATGCGTTCTTTAAATATTCGCTACTTTCGTAGGCAAAGGATTTTAGAAAAAACAGAAGCGAATACCTTTAATAAAGGTGCTTTCACACAGTTCCCTGAACACTGAACCCATAGGTCCTTCAAACCAAGGTACTCATACGTGATTAACGCTAATTACTATTTAAATTAAATACCCAGCAAATCCACTTTTCATTTAGCAAGGCAAAATGGCCTCCTCTCCTGTCTCAGAGCACTTTCACTGTAATACAAAGAATTCCTAAAAATTACTGCTGTCAAACGTGGTTCAATTTTAACAATTTTTTTATTATCATTATTTTTATATAAAGCCTTGACTGCACAGATTCATTAGATCGCTGTGATATCTTTGTTAAGAGACCATCAAATGTTTCATAATGGACATTGGTCATTAGTCACATTAGATGATTATGCATTTTGGTAGTTCCATTTTTTTTTTTTTAATTAAAAGTACATTCTTTAATTCCATAAAAGACACCCGTACTGTCTGTTAAGCTCACTGCAAAGACAAAAGTGAATTCTAACACAAAGACAAGATGAAGGAGCTAAGAATGATTGCTTTTCCGAAACAGAAAAACGATGCGTCCTTGGAAGCAGATAGATTCTTATTGGAATTTAAATAAACAGCAGCTCTTCTAGTCAAAGGCAATGACATTTTTTCCCCCGATTTACATGTCATTCTCAGGGCAGCAATGCTCAAACAACTGTACGCGGCCATTCAAACTACAAAGAAAAGGCCAAAGTTTTTTGCTATTCAGATTGCTCTGATTTTCATAATAGCTGCCATGATTCCAAGTTCTTTATGCAGCGCCTTTAGTAGCATCCTATATCCCATTGCAAGCAGAATGCACAACCAAACTTTGGGCTCCAGTCCTTTACAGAAACGACCCACAACAGAACTAAATAGAGATATACTTACAAGACGCCTCCCAGATTCTCTGAATTTGCTTAAGACAGTCGCTTTACGTTTGTGCTCAGCGTTATAGAGAACACTTGTAATGAATGTGGTCACGTAGACAGAACTCAAACTGTTTTTTAACCCGAGATATACAGCTCTGCCTTGGTACGCAAACAGCAGGAGCCATGTAGGCGAGAGGCTATTGCGAACAGCTATATAGTTAAGATGTATCTATCTTAGGCCAAAGAAAAAAATCCAAATAGAAACCAGTCGCTTTAGCTGTTTACGTCTTTGTTCACTCTCACAGTAGAAGTGGAGAATCAGGGACATGGTTTTATTTTTCAGAAGCCATCTGAATAACCTCTTTCCAAGCGTTCCCACAAAATTCTCATTTTCCTTGGAAATCCATAATGGTGGAAATGGAGAAACAAGCTCTGGCTCTGCAATATATCCCCCGTCCTCCCCCAGCACGCGACTTGTTTTCCAGCAGGCTTAAGGCAGATTTCGATAGTCTGAGTCGTCCAAAGGTAACCCCAAAAATTTGTTAAAAAAATTAAATATTCCATTTCGCTTGGCTACATTAGTTTTCAGTAAAAGACAGCCTACCAGTCTACAGGAAAGTAAAATGAAAATGCCTCAATGTCAGTTGCACATCTCATAGAGAAGGCAGTGGTGCGCGGAAAACATGTTAAAGATGCCTTACGAAAATGTCCAGTTTTAGTATAAAATATTCCGCGCATGATAAGCAATTCTAATGCTGATTAGTTAAGATTACTTTCTGAATACTCTTCCAACTATGAAATCATCTTAAATTTTTTAAATGTTGCCATTTTAGGCCTTTTTCGTATAGGCTCTTCGGAAAATACACCATGCCATCCTTACAAAAAATATATTGAAAAAATGCAGTAAGATTTTTTTTTTTTTAACTGAAAACTAATAAAGATCATTTTCCATGCTGACAGTGCACATTTCATCCAGAAGTTTGAAGAGTCAAATGCTACCCCAGCTGGGGGTTATTCTGCCAAATGGCTTCCAACAGTGACCACAGAGATGGAGGATGGGAGGGGTGCGTGCATGTGTAGGAAAATAAACGTGATGGTAAGCAATCCAAAAGGCACATTGTCTCATCAAATATCTGACATACGTAGCCAAACACACAATGCAAAGCCAGAATGCAAAACTGAAACAATAAGACAAGGACAAAAATGAAATAAAGCCATTTGTGAGTTACCTGCAGAGATTTAAAACAAAAAAAGCACACGAATGAAGTAGATATAATTCATATGGATTTGCCCAGGAAGGAGAAAAGGAGGGGTGAATGTGAGGGCTGAGGGGGGAGAAGAACAGATACCTTTTTTCTTAAACAAATCCATCATGAAAGAAAATGAGACAAGATTATAAATAGGCCGAGTTATAGCGCACCATGGGATTTTTAATCTGGCTACCTGTGGTTTTTGCACTTAAAGCCCTATTCAGTAGTGGGAAGGGAGGGGGGAAGCGGAAAAAAAAAAAAGAAGGAAGAAAAGAAAAACAAAATCACGTTTACGTGCCAGTTTCGCAAATGATCACACAACGTACATCACCAACAATGCTGGAAAACAGGAAACCCCAATTATTAGCATTTTCTAATAAGTGTACGCCTTTCAAACGTTATTGATCGTTACCTGCCCGTCTCGCTTCCTGGATTCCTGAGTTTTGCTCTCGTGCTCTGCCATGGCAGCGCGACACTGCTTCTCCAGCTTCTCGATTTCCCGTTCGTGGTCTCGGACCAGGCAGTCCTTCTCTGCGTTGTGCTGCTGGAATAGGTGCGTCTTCTCCTGTTCATGCTCCAGCTTCAGCTCCACTATCTGATTGGACAGTGAGGAGTACAGTTCATCAATAGAACATCCTTGTTGTCATGACAACTCGTCTACAGCTTAATTTTCCCCTTAATTTCATCAAGTTGGCGATTTTATTTTTACGTCACTATTACCTCACCTTTTAAAAAGCCCCTGTTAGCGTGACAGAATTCCTCCAGACAATTCCAACAATGGCGACAACCGAGCAAATCCAGCGCATCCTTAACCAATTTGGTGGTACAAATGTCGGAGCGTTTAAAGGAAAAAAAAAAAATTGCATTGTCGCGTTTCGCGAACGGTCCCCGTACCCTGCTGCTGCTCATCCGCGGGGCTGAGGATCCTAAATGGTTAATAGCCAGCCTGCTCGCCCCTTTGCTCAAGTACACAAACGCAACCCCCCCACCCCAGTATTAAATCTTTCAAGGATTTCTTGATGATTTTCCAGAGCGAAAGCTCTTCCTTCAACATCCAACGTTGTGGTGTATACAGGTTTTGTTTTGTTTTCTGAAAAAAGAAAATTATAAAAAACAAAGCTCTATTATCTCGTTGTCAGCCACGCTACCCCAACATAAACAGATGTATGTGTTCCAGAAGGGCACCTGCTGTGCTGCAAGCCCGCACCAGGGTCTCAGAAGCAGCGCTCTATTCTCAGGATCCTTTCCCAGTCCGCACCACACTGGCTGCTGTGACCTTGGCCAGCCCCAGCCTCTCCCCGCTAGACTGAATGGCAGCCCGAGACCAAGGGCCTGGTTGCCGCAGCTTTGATACTAATCCTCCCCGCCTGCGCACAATGGCACCCTACCTGGCCTGCACACTGGAGCAGCCAGGCGGCCTTTGAAGCAGGTGATGAATAGGGACGGCAGGAAGCCGCTTCCCCACTGAACTCCGGGCCACACAGCTGCTAAGAGCAGTCACTTGGATTTTTCTTCAGTTTTGGTGGATTTTGAGGAGGGGGAAAAAAAGAAAAAGAAAAGAAAAACGCCCTGATCGAGAAGATGGTGGGTTATGTGCAGCGTGAGAATCCGGCTTCAAACAGAAGCCGTCGGGAGGAGCCGGCACCGCAGCGCCCGGCACCTATCTTAAAGCTGCAGCAGGCAATTCCGCGCGGGCCGCGGCCTTGGCAGTGCTCCCTTGTCCTGAGTTTTGTGTAAAATTTGAAGCGAAGCAAAATGCAACAACTTCTCTCAAACCACGGATCAGAACACCCCAAAAATTTGAAAGCAAAACGTGTCATTGGCTCTACACGCACTCCCAAAAACAGCGTGAGGAGAACAGAGGCGATGTTCTATGGTTTCACATCTCCATGTCATTTACTGACACCGAGGGGCCCATTGCCTCGGCCCAATGCTGCGCCCCAGGCTTGCAGCTCTGCACCAGGCCGGGCTGAGCGCTGCACCTCAGGTTTCTTCCCAATGTTTGTACACAAAACCGTTTACGTTCAGCTGCTGTTGGTATCCTCAGCACATCTAAATGAAAGTATTCTTGTTTCCTTAAAGTAATTACAAAGGCTTTGTCCTCTTTATGAAAATCAAATCTTTCAGACATGAGATCTGATTAAAGAGAGATCATGCTGGCAAAAAAGATCTTTTTGATCGAACATTTTTTTTCTTAATGACCACACTTTCACCCCAGACCTTACGTGGCACAACCAGCTGAGCTAGTTTGTTGGGAAAAACTTCAATTATTTTGCTTTTTACTTTTCCAGTTGAAGAAACGAGAACGTTCCGGAAGGAGGCCAGGGCAGATCCCTCTTCCTCCACCAGCTGCAGCTCCATCTGTGCATCGTGGGTTTACCCGATCAAACTAAGCAGTTTTATTTAGAAATTGCTTCACTTTCAACATGTATAGCGCAGGTGCAAAGCGTCTGAATTTAAAAAGAGAAAAAGAGCTAAAAAGAGAGCGGTGCTGCTGTGCACAGAGGGGAGCAGAAATGGCGGCAGTGTGAGGTGAGGGTTTTTGAATAAACCCAATGTGCAGAAGAAGCCGTCACTGCTCAGAGCACACAATTCCCCACGGCTGTGCCTACACATGCCTGCAAAACCCCTTCCCTCACAAATGTTAACAATCACCACACACTTGTGAGCAGCAAAACAAGCTTTCCTGTACAAATAACAGTGAATGACTGAGGAGGCGTTTCACTATGCTGGTGAACACTCACTGAACCTTCTTTTCCCCTAAAAACCGCTGCCAAGCACTACAGCTTCTCTTCCACTTCTCTCTATTTTACTGAGTTGTTGATTTTTTGGAGAGGAAAAAAAAAAAAGGAAAAACCTAACGTATGCCAAGAAGAGAAAGAACACCATGCTGTTTCACAGCAACAACCTGACTTCTTCATCACAGGAAGCTGCATGAAAACTATATGAAGTCTTCATAAGTCAGTGAGTATTCTATCTCTTCTTTGAGGCAGTACACCCCTTTATGAATAACAAACCACCTTTTAAAATTGCATCACGTTGAGATCTTTCTGCACCTAAACCTAGATGCTTAACACTTCAGCAGATTATACTGAAATGTCTACTCATATCTAGAATATAAATGTCTAGAAGACAGAGGTTGAGATGCTGTACATCTCAGCCAAAAGCAACATGACATTCACAACGTGATGGGCTTCTAACCCAGGCAGATGTAACTGGATCTAACCACAGAGGTATTCCAGAAGAACCTGTTAAAGCAAGAGTCCACCCAATGAAGACCTAGCATAAAACCTTGCTGCTGTTTGGTCCAGTTCAGCTCATACATCTGAAGAACAAAGCTCGACAGTAAATAGTCTGCTGATTGCAGAGGACATTTTCAGAAACCAAATACTTGTAAGACAATCAACATCAACAAATCCATTTTTAAAGTCCCTAATGTAGACAAGAGCTTCTACTATACAGTTTTTGCTTCTACATCACACACTAAGTTTAGGCTTTTCAATTTTAGAACAATTTCAACTTGTTCTCAAGAACAAGTATGCCTTTGAAAATCTTTTTACAGTCCCCAAAGGAGGGAAAGGAAATTAGTTAGCTCACTACCTCTTTGAAAAATGTAGCTGCTACAATAAATATTTGACACCAAAGTATGAAAATACATGTAAATTTATGTCCACAATTCCAGAAATATTATAAGTAACACCTACATAAAATATGGTTTTGCATGGAAGGATGATTTTATTAGCACTGTTTTGGCATGACTGAATTTCTGAGGGCCTGAGAAGCCACCAGTAAATTATATATGTCATGCCAAAGAACTGAACTGAAGCTCATTCATACAGCACACACACAGCACATCCATTTTACAGCAATTTTATCTTACAAAAATTTAAGAATATATTCAAACGTTTTACTGGAGATTTTATTTCCCGTTCCTCCATTGGTAAAACAGGTGTCTTCATTATAATTGCTCTGCTCAAAACCAGCTCTAACCTCTGACCAGCGCACCGCACGACATGTGATCTATCCCCAAATAACAAATGTGGTAAAAGCTAGCGCTTTCTATCTCCTAAGCCTATACATAAATGTGCATGTTTCATGAGGATATGGGGATTACCCATCCCTGCAGATACACTGCTTCTAAAGTAATCTGATATAACAGACTGGAGGATCGAGTATTAATCATGCTGGGCTCTGGCTTAGCATAACTTTGGGTGGAAAAGAGGAATCTGTAGTGCAAAGCAAGGGAGTGATAGTACACGAGAACCATTTTGCAGCAGATAAATTAAATGCATTTTACAAGTACACATATTTTTGAGATTTCACTATAATTTTGAAAAAATATTCCAAAGATAGAAGGACTGTAATGAGCAGAGGGCAAACATGGTAGTGAAAAATACATGCATATCCATATGTTACCATTGAGGCAGCAGACACATTTTGGGCAATGTATATCGCACACACATGGCGATTGCATTTTACTTTCTATTTGCAAGAATTGCAGTAATTTAATAGGCATGACTGCATTTCCTGTTACTCTGCAAACTAAGAATTGAAAGAAATTCAATGATGTAGATGAGTCTTTAGCAAAACTGAAGTTTTACTAACCCTTTCCACAACAATATGCCCGAGTGGTCTCACTAGGTGTTGAGACCTGATCGGTAAATTTTCATTTACAAAGACCTTCTTGAGGTAGTATTTTTTAAAGTATAGGCAGCAAAAGCATCATACCAATCCTCTTATCTTCCCAATCATCCTGCCACGAGTAAATTTATTTTCAAATTGCCAGCGTACTGGCATTGAGGTTGCATCCCTGTGAACAAACCACATGTGGAACTGTGACGAACATCAGTAGGTCCCCAGTCTGCCTGCCTCAAGAAAGCCAATGAAATGTGCAAACAGAAATGTTTCTTTCAAAGTAATATACCTTGAGTCATTGCAAATGCCTGTTTGTAGCAGGTTCTGCTGCAGAATTTATTGTACATTGTCTTTGTTTATCCAAGGACCTTCTTTGAACATTGAGAGTCAACTTCACAAGTGCTCGCAGGCTGACTTGTATTTACTGCAGGCATCAATTTATGATCCTGGCCTCGTGTCTCTCCTCTCCCTCCTCCCAAAGCTGACTCTGTTGACTACACAGGGAGCTCAGGCTCTTAACTCTGAATCACAGACAAGCGAAATGCCTGAAGGAGCCAGTGTAAATACCCATCCATCTGATTAAACAGCTCTGTAAACAGCAACGGTACAGATATAAGATTTTCACCCACTCTTTATACTTGAAGGTTAAATTCATATCCTTTTCCTGTTTGTGAGTTTTAGCTACATCATGAAGTGGAAAGTTGATGCTGATGACTGAAGAAACTATTCCTCAGATATTCGGAGCAAATGGCATTCATCTGTGTGTCAGGATGGTTGAAAGGATACATTTATGCATCCTGGATTAATTTGTTAAATGAAATTTATGCAGCTTGTTGCTGATGACATGAAAAATTTAGAGCCTCTACAAACATTCTCATTTGGCCTCCATGCAAGAACAGGCTGTATTTCAATTATCTTAAGCTATAGACAAAGAGGAGAGGAACAAAGCCTTCTACAAAGATGGTGTCCTTTCAGCCAAACCAGCATACTAAAAATATTCAGGCATTCATTGTTTGAGGAATACATATTTCAAAAGCATGTCTTTGCAAATGTTTTCTTCATTCAAGTGGATAACAGGCTGGTCAAAAGGAAGTTAGAAAAAATTAAAAAGGAAGAACACAGCCGAAGAAAAGCTGGGACATGAGTGCAGTGGCAGGAACTCCCACTGCAAAGAGGCGCAGGGACAAAGCAAGCTGAACGTTAAGCTTGTTACCTCTATTAATGTGTCATGCTGAATGCCCACAGAGACTTGAGCATGGAACTGGAGGCAGAGTTTAAGGTGTACACACGGTCATCATATCTTGTGATAGGACTGGTGATACTGGGAGCTGTTCTGAAGACGTGTCCCTCCAGTGCCCCTCATCCATGGGTCTAAGCTGCATTTCTCAGCCTGAACAGCTCCAGACCTCAGATTCACAGCCAGCAGTTATTTTCCTAAAGGGATAGCTTTCCAAATCCCACCCACACTCCGCAATGTCTTGCTTTTCCCATGCTTAATCCTCACTTTTTACTCTATTCCTTATTTAAGCTGCATTTTCCCTTTCTCTCACAAGGTCAAAGCCTTTACACCTCCTCCATACACAAACTCTTCTGGCTCCATTTCCCTGAGAAGACATGGAAATTCTCGGTAAGACTCTTTGCAACACTTAGCTGCTGAACTCCAGTAAATCTGGATTAAACAGTGTTTATTACCTAAATACACTTGAGCAGATCTTCAAGAGAAAAAAAAAAAAAAACAAGAAACACAGCCAGGTGAAAAATACCTTGCCTCCAGCATTTCCAAGAGAATATTGCTACAATTTTAGCAAAAGCAAAATGTCATCCCAGCCTTGATCATCCAAACGCTGGCAAAACTTTTGGCACGAAGTTAAACAGCTAAAAATCAGGAGGGAAGATGCAAAACCATTAATCTAAACTAAGGTTTAGAATATTCTTAAGAAACTGTTGGTTTTTAAATGTATGCCCTTATGTACAAAACAATGACCATGATTACAAAACATCATATTTTACCTCTGAGGAAGCTGCATTGTTTTCTTCACATTGACCTCACTAGGAAGTTATATTAAAAAAGCCATAAAGAATATTCTTCCTCTTCACATAATAATATTTTCCTGTGCTCCAGCACACTGCTCTAATGAGAACAACTTCTCTTCTCTACCTCAAATACTCGCCCTTGCTGCTGGCAGGTAAGATTACAGTCATGCTTTCTTCCACTTTTAACCAGCTGATTCTGCATTTCTTTAGCTCTCCTTCTTTAATATAAAAGGCGCATCTAAGCTCAACCGCACCTTTGTCTTGCTCTAGACTTAAAAGCCTAGACTAGCTCTCTCATCTTTACCGTAATTTCAAAGAGATTTTGTAAAATACCCAGTAAAACATTTCTGATGGTGTTCTATTTCTTTACTATTTGGCTAAACAGAGCAAGCAGCCCACTCTAATTATTCCTTCACAAGTTTTGCAGAAGTCAGCACTCAACAATAAATGTCTCAGGGAAGGATTTCCTGAGATACAGGGAGATTCTTCAGCTACCACATAATACTTTTCCTAACTTTCCACTTTGTCATAGAAGGATGAATAGTTATTATCTTAAAATGGAATAAACAGTCAAAGAAAAAAGCTTATTTATAAATTCAGGTTGGTGCTCACTCTCAGAGCACATCCATAGCTCAGCAAGGAATGCCATCCTCCTACAACAGTTCTCTCTGCTAGGAATAAGAAATGCCACCGACTTGGGCTCTCTTACCAGCCTCCCATGTCAACTTTTACGCAATCACTCAGTTCTAGCACTTCAGCAACACCCAAAAAATGGATGCAACAGCTATCAGAGTGATCTATTATATAATTTTTTTTTAAAGAAAAAATGGACAAACAAATGTAATTTAAAATAATATCTCCAAATGCCACTGAAAGGGTTCAATTCATGAAAATTTATTAAAGCCTGCTTGAAACAAAGGTGAGTATGTGCTTCACCCTGCTGGGAAGTGTCCTCGCCCCAAAGCCGTGCTCCATCACGAGCGCTCTGCTGTGAAATTGCACCTTGCTCCAAGAGCTGCAGCACATTGCATACAGGGAAGAAGCATATTCATTAATTTCTGTGGCAACGTTGCCTGCCTAAAATCTGTTACTGCCAGATTCGGCTGCAGATTTCATTTTCAGATATTTAAACTAATAGAAAGTGATTGCTGCAGAAACTCTTCCCAGGTATTTTGAGCTAAACTGAGAATGTCATTAGAAAGCAGAAAAGAAAAAAGGACAAAAAAAAAAAAAAAGGGTGGGAGGGTTTGCAAAAAACCAAACAACCTTTTTTCCTGTGCTGATGGTGCCATAAAGCCCAGCTATAGATACTGCAACCATTTCAAAGGCAGGAAAGGCTGAGGCCTTCACTGTGGTGTCCACTGGCTTTGAAGTGCCGAAAGCAGCTGCTCCCAGCAGATAGGAACTGTGGTACTGTTGGAGTTATTTTTTTTCCTTCAAAATATACTTTCAAATCTAACAGCTGCAAGTAGAACAAAGTTGAGCTGAAGTATATTTAAAGAAAAAAACCCACCAGTTTCTCTGTAAGAGCGTTCTCAGTGGATACTTCAAAAGAAAGTGGCACTGAATCAGATGAAGCTGGAACGCAAGGCCGACATGTGGCAGCTGAAACAAAATACTGCAAGATCCCCAAATTTCACCTTTGCTTTTTTTTTTTTGTAGATTCAAAAGGGAATTGGAAAAGTTGACAAAATATTAACTTCTATTGTTTTGTTTGACCTTCTTCCTTATTTTTCAAACAAAAAATGTGAAGTTTTACACACAAACACACAATAAGCCAAGATATCTAATTTGCAGGCAGGGACATCTTTCAGTTCCATTACCAGCAGCTCACACGCTCATTTGTAATCTCTCTGAAATCAATATTCAAGATTGCAGTGAAGCACAGACAAGTATTCATATCAAGCAGATGGATAAAACCATGGCTCTCAAGTTCTTACACTTCCACAATTTTTCCCAGGTTGGAGGACTGCATAACGCATCAGTTCATTTGGTTCTTCATTCTCAACTCAATTAATTGTATGGACAACTGAACCGTGCAGTAGGCTACCAGTGCTTCCTCTGCACTCACCATGCCAACCTGCCCAAAATAAATCTGAAGTTCAATTTTCCTTCTCTTTCTGTATAAATTCCGTTCTATAATATCATTTAGACACTTGAGGCAGAACATCTAAAGCAATTACCACATTTCTCAGGTAGCTGAAGTATCCAATTTGTAGCTGGGTGCTTATTTCACTTATTTCAGGACTGGAAGTCTGCTGGAGCCACACTGAAATGCACCACCAATTCTAATTTACTGCCCAATTTAAATAGTCTAAATCAGCCTATTCCTCCACAAGGAACAACTGAAGAAGTATGCAATAAAACAAGGCAAGGAAAAGTCTGCTTTACAAGCTTTTTAGAATTTCTGAAGCATAAATAGAGAGCTTCTGGAACTACTGAAAGGAAATATTTAAGAGTGGAAGAACTGAGCTCGTACCATTCTGTGGCTGTACCGAAAGAGTTTTGTATTGCAGAAGTGACAATACAAAAGAAGGCAGTTTGCAGTGATAACCTGTTACAATCTGCAGGAAGGGTCACACATTTTTCATGCTTGCAAGCTTTCAAAGAACATTCTAAATGAACTATGATCAGAAATGAAAAAATAATGGGGCAAGGGCAGGATTCCTATGAAATTCCTCTGAGGCTCTTGTTTAGCTAGGCATCTCAAATGAAATCAAATTGAGGCAGCAAAAAACTCCTTTTGGAGGAAAACGTTTTCACTGATGTCTACCACAATATCACCATTGTACACAACAGCAATATAAAATGATTCATTCACTGTTTGCTTTTTGGGTTGTTTTTTTCTTTTTGATCCAGCGTTTAGAAGCTCTGAATACGAGCCACAAAGGTACAAGAAAATAAATAAAAACCAAACCATGAAGCTACTAAGCACTGTCACTTTCCCTAAGTGCACAAAAGAGTGAATATTTGGCAGAAGATTCTATCTATGGCTCATTATCTCTTATCATACATAGTGAAAAATAAATGACCATTTGTTGATAGGATGATAGGAACAAAATTGTAACATCTTATGAGCTGCAGATTAGTGTTCCTAACTACAGATCATGTTCCTAGATGCGGGAACAAAATCTTTGAAGAAATACTTACTCGTTGCTTTAAAAATATACCACCAATATTGAGAATTGTAGAGAAAAGAACCAACCATGCCACCAGAGTGATGTGAACAGAAGATTCCATAAAAATACCCACTTTAAGGTGGACACCCACCTATCCCCAACACTTCTCATCATTATCCTTCCTTCAGTATGCCCTTTAATTGACATAAACCTTCACCCTTAATGCAAGTAATTATTGCAAAATCTTTCACACAAATAAAAGACTTCAATAAATCGAGTCCATGATTCCTCAACAGCGAATGTGTTTCTGATTTCTAGCCTTTAATTCAGAAGTTCTACTAAATTACAAGAGAAGTAAAATTCTTCCTGCTCTTTTGGCACATGGGCTTCTCTGCTACAGAAAATCCATGAGCAAAACTCCCAACAATGCTGCAAGCTGGACTATTCCTGAATCATGCAATAGAAGAAGCATTACCATCCACACAGACAAAAAAAGCAGATGCATCTCATTGCTATGCAGGACAGCTTTACATCCCTCATCAGGTGACCACACAATTGGTACTGCTGACAATTAGGAGTGATAAGGAATGTACCAGCATGGAAGATAAACTTGGTCAGGAAATGAAACAGAATTTCCCTGCTGAAAATGTAAACTTCTATCCACACAAAAACTTTGATAAGAGATAACTTCAAGCTTATGGGCTAACTGTATCATTGCTGTACCACTGTATGGTTGTCCTAAAGTAATAAAAAAAAAAGATTTTAATCTTTTAACAGGTGTTACCAAACAGACACCACCTTACACACCTGTGTTAGCTGTGTGGCTCTCAAGCCTATGACATGCAGTAATTTATCTGCCTCTATTTGTTTTTTCCCTTTGCACTTCACAACACTGCTGCACTCAAGTTTCTTGTTTCCACCCAAATATTTCCTGACTGGTTCCCAACACTGAAATTACATTGCAATACAGAAAATCCCTAGCAGTGGGCCAAAACAAACATTCATATGAACACTCGCCATGTTAAAAATGATAAAAAGATTAAAACATTATTTCTTGGCATAAATAATTTCATCTGGCCATTATGAAAATAGGTGTTGCCACCTGTAAGCTTGGGAAACAATTTGCAAGAGGCAGATATACAAAGGGCTGTAAATGGGAAACAAAAATATTTTTCATTTGGATTCTCTCTCCTCCATCCTCCATCCCATAAACTCTGCATACCTAGAAACTCTGTCATTATAGGAAGAATAGCAACACAGAGTGAGAGCAGGATTTAGCCACAAGAACTGACCTACACCTGTGCCTGCAGGACGAGCTGACTGACCTGTTGCTCGTATCTTTGCTTGAGCTCTTCCAATTGCCAGGAGAATTCTTTGGATTGCTTTTCCCGGAGAGATTTTGATCTGCTTAGATCTGCTTCAACCTTTTCCATCTACATGGTAAAAGAAAGAGAATATTTAATTAATTTATTTTTTTAAAGGCGTAGCATTCCAATGTTTTCACAGTTGTTTGCAAACCATCAAAGAGCCGAATAGAACTCGCTGAGAATAACAATAGTATTATTTGTATGGAGTGAAAATGAATATTCAGTGAATACAGCATTATTAGTAATTTAAAGGTACATATGATGTCATTCTCTGATCACAAACTGTTGGCTCAGTTTTTCACTTGACAGTAGTAAACATCCCATTAAAATTAACTGAATATTTTTCTAGACAAATTTAAGACTCAAATATATTTCATTTAAAAATACATTGCCTGTGGAAATTCCAGAGAAGCAACGCGTGAGTCAGCGCACAAACTGCACATTTAAGGTTTACATTAAATCAGTAAAATAACTTAAAAGAGAATTATTTGGCTGCAAGTAAAGTTCCCTGAAGATACTCATCGCCTATGAATAATGAGTCCCATGGATTCCAGCACACGGCATCAAGGAAGCAATTTTATAACCCAATTAACAAAGGCTTTTGTATCAAATGCACAACCGTTAGCTGTGCATCAGGCATGTTTCCAGGGGAATATGTATACAGTGCTGTGCTGCAGTGAATACTCATCAGCTACTTTAGATCTAGGTCCCAACACAAGCAGCGAATAAACCACCTCCCTTCAAGAGACAGAAAGGAAAAGGAGTGTAGCTGTCAGGAGGACCACTGCTGCCACACGTCCATCTGCTGTACAAAACAGAAACGCCTGAATTCCTGAACCACAAGCCAAAATCCTGTTTGGCCTAAGGGAGTGCTCTGTCTTCAGTAGATGTCTTTGCCAGTTGGTCTGGACATGGCTTCTAAGCCAAATAAAGAGGAGAAAAGGCAGGGCTCAGAGCAGGAGGAGAATTATACTGGAAAATACCGCAGCAATAGAGGAAGATGTAGGATGAGGAATTATTTGGGCAACGTGAAAAAACAAAGAAACAGAACAAAATGGACCATCTTTTCAGTAATCCTTGAACCTCACTGCTACTGTCTGCTGTTAGGAAAAGGGGCCTTTGGTGAATATTTTATGAAGAATTCTTCCACCTACAAGTCTACTTGAGTTGCACCTCCATAGCCAGACTTTACTCAGCTCAGTAAACACAGAAAAATAAAAGGTCCTGATATTTTGCTAGAGGAGTACTTTTCAAGAGAATGAAAACATTCTAAAACGTGAAACAGTAAAGACATAAGCAAAGATGCTTTAACTCTACAGGGTTTACGATCTTCAATCATTAAGAAAAATTCACATTTCCTACAAGTGCAAGGGAAGCTCCTCATCATCATTTGCCAAGCCCAAGAAACACTACAGCTGAAGAACCATGACACACTCTATGTATTGTGTCTTTTTCCCAGCTACTATTAGAAAAAATGCAGATCTGGCAGTTAAAAATGGACTACTCACCCACCGAGGGGCATCAGGTGGCTCTTAATAATCAGAAACTCAACAGAATAGGAAGCAGATGGCAAAAAAAAAAATCACCGAGCGAAATGAATGAATCAAATATTGATTACAAGAAGTGAAAATGCCAGGCCCCATTCTGCTCATCTCCATAAGTAACTTCAACGCACCACACACAAATGTGGTTTTAGAAGTCCAGCATTCCTAGTGTAGTTAAAAGCAGTGTTGCTATAGCTACTACAGTTTTTCATTTGTAAGTAATACATTCCACCTAACTACAAAAAAAAAGCAGAGAATTTTCCATTATGTTATAATCTAATAGGTGATTTATCTAAAGAATGGGTGCATGCAGAAGAGTGGGAAGGGACAAAGCAACGAAGGCAGCTTCAGCACTGCTTCTTTCATCTTTGAACCTTGGTGCCTGTAAAACACTATTGCTCAATTCTACAGTATAATTTGCTGTTTCTACGAGAGACAAAATAACTCTGTGGCTGATTCTTGGAGTACAGCAAAACAGAACACTTTCTCAGAAGAAATTTACCATATTTTTAGAATGACAATTGATTTTTTTTTTAAAAGTTTTCCAAATTCTTCCCAAATTTTACTGAAACTGTTACTTAATCCATTTTCCATTTTTGTACCAGTACAATAATTCTTCCCTATAAGGCAGCTCTTTTCATTCCAAGGAATATTAAACCATAAACACTATTTCAGAGAGCTCCTTTGACGCTTGGTAGTAGCTAATGATATGCATTTCTTCATAGAACTATTTGTAGCTTTTTATATATTGAAAGATCTTTAGATACACATTTTGGCCAGCTCTTCAGTAGGGGATAGGAGTGCAGCTTTGTGCCTGAAGCTTATTTTGTTTCTTCTTTGGCAAAGACTTCACCACTGCCCTAGACCATTGCCATCCTTAGAAATCCAGTACAACAAGGTTTGGTTATGACAGGTGAAGCTGGAAGAGTGAGTATATGGTCAGGTAGAATGACAAGCTTGAGAAACTTATAGGGATTTTGATCACACAAACTAGTTTGGAAAATACTCTGTTCTCTCCTTTTTGATCACCTGTCACTAGCTCCGTATTTCATTCATCTCACTGCATTTTTAGAACACAGGAGACATTGGCTGAACTACTGTTCCATGAGGAATTTAAGGCACTAAAATCTTTATATATAAATTGTTGCTACTAAATTTCAGGGAGAGAAAAATGGATTTTACTGTTACCTGCCCACGAATGACAGCAGGCACAATGGCTCTGCTCCTGTTGAGGCTCCAACTGATTACAACACCTCATTAACAGAAGACACTCGCTCCAAAAAGAGTGGGAAGAGACACACAATTAAGTGGAAAAATTATAAACGCTGTTCTGTAGGGGTGTATAAACTAACACTTTATAGACTCGCTCTTAAAGAATCCCTAATCAGTATCATAACTGCAGATACCTTTATAACAATGACAATTCTGGCTTTGTTAGAAAGATGAAACAACCGCTAACATCCCTTTTTGACTTGCCAGCAAAGACACTACATTGTGAAGGATTTTGATGTAGCACTATCAAGTGAAGCATGTTTCTGGCATTATAAGATCAGAATCCGCTATCCTACTGAGACAGAGTTTCAGAAAGGCTGGCATTGTGACCTTCTCACCTGCTGTTTCATTTCAGCATAGACTTTTTCTGAGTTCAGCTCCACCTGCCGCTTAAACTCCTCCAGGGCAGCATCTGCCTGCTGGGCCTGCAGCCTCTGTACCTCTGTCACCCGAGTCAGCTGCTCCTCCTTCTCCCTAGAAAGTCACAGAAAATTTTCAGAGTTCAAGTATCAAATAAAAGAACAAGTGTGCTAGTGTAAAAGAAAGGCCTTTAACCCTATCAGTTTAAAATAGTATTCAGATTTCAATTTCCTGTCCCAGCTTCTGCCAAACTTCCCTTAGCAATACTTTGAAGAAGGGAATAGAAGTCTACAGTTATTTTCACTTTCTCTCGTCAAATTCCATGAGCCTAAACATAGCATTCATAGCCTCTGACAATACCTCCACCTTCAAAGTCCACATTGACGTGGATGGCTCACTACCTGGGGTATAACCTCTTTCTTTTAAATCTCACCTTAAGAAGCGCTTTGTCTCGATAGTATTTAAATGAACTGCTTTATAGTGTGATTGTACTGCTCCATTAAAAACAAAAAACAATTATCCCACAGCCATCTTGGCTCAGACAAGATTCAGGATTATTCACTGCTTGACAGATATCAAAATGCAAAGCAGCACAACGTGTGACATATGGTACCTTCCTAATCTATTAGAAGCCCATAAAGCTGTAATATCTATTCAGCCTTTAAAGTAATGACATGTTAAATGTTTATGCAGAGATAGCTCATATTAACAGCCTATGGTTTTTGGCATATCAGCATCAAAACACAGATAGAATTTAGTTTGGGCTTAAGACATCATAGCTTATCAATAGCAAAACATATACAACATTTTATGGACATATGTGCACATAGATATATACACCTAAAAATGGATACATGCCACCATACTGACACATCACAGAAGAAAATTCTGATGGCTTGTAAATAATTAAGAAATATCGATGCGATTCTTCACCCAGAAGACAATGAGGAAGCGTGGACAACTTTCCATTACGTGTTCTGTTATCCGACTGCATCAAAACACACAAACACAACGGTGCTACCAATGGACAGAGCAGGCTCCTCCAGTGGTTTATAACAGAGGACACATTCAAACAGATCTGTGGCTGACATTTTCATTTTGCAGGCAGAGGAAGTACCCCATGATAAATTTCCCACTTTGACAGAAATTATTTCCATATAAAACAAAGAATCTGACACACAAGAGATGGAAAAGACCAGCTAATTCATCTAGCCTGTCACCTTGCCAGCACTGCACTGGCTGTTATAGCACTGAGCCTCTTACAAAGGTCAGGAAGCTGCCAATCCCAAACTTAGAGCATTCACATCCTCTTCCGTGGTTTTCATACCAGCCTTTGACAATGGGACAAAGAACATAATCCTACATCTTCGCAGAGTGCCCATTTGCAGGAGAGCCAGGGTAATTCTATTAGCAAGGAGATTAAGGATCTCCTTGCTAATGGAGCCCTACAAGCCCTGAGTAAGCATCTTACTGTTTACTTTTCTTTTTTCCATTATGCATATTTGAAGAAAATTATTTGATTTTGGTACCCTTCTTATGCCTAATTTATTCTGTCAGCTATAAAGAGACTGATATTTTAATTAGGGAAAGGAAAGTACCTTTTTTACCTAGCAGAAACTGGGCCAGAACAAAAGAAAGTCCTGCATCACATTCTGATTTTGGTGATTATTGTTAAGGATGTGTGTGTTCATAGAAGAGTGTCTGTTTCTAAAAACTTCCTTCAAGTTTGCTAAAGAGCATCCATCACCTTTATACAAATACACTATTTCTACCACCACAGTCATTCTGTTTGCTGAAGTCCCTTCAGGAGAAAGCAAATCTACATGTTAATCTATGTAACCATATTCTCCATTATTTACAAAATAACAACAGCTACAGAATAAAAAAATAAAACTTTTTTCTGTCTAAATGCAAATGGCACAAAGACCACTTAGGATTTAAACTTCTACCAGAAAGGACCTAAAAATTGCAATCATAAGCAGAATTACAGAAATCCTCAGACTGTTCTCAGGACGTCCACACCAGCATCACCTCAGAAGTTAACCACGGTCCGAATGAGCCGATGCATTGATCCCATCTGCAGAGGCTTCAGCCTCATGGTTCCCCTGAAATCCATGCTGAGCACAGATCTTCCCGAGGTATTAGTGCTAGATACTGAGGCACAGCGAGCACGACGTTCCCTTCTCCCGTAACAAAATCTACAGCAACTCATGGGAACAAATATGAAGAGAATGAAGGACCTTCTGAGATCCGTGTGGCTCAGCGTCCTGCAAGAGCAGGTGGAGATGGGCAGTGGCTGAGCACTGCCCCAAGGAAACAGAGGGGAATGCATCAACATCTCCCAGTGATCCTTCATTCGTTTATGGGCACTGCATAACACTTCTCCCTCCCCACAAAATACATCCAATGCCTCCAGCTCCAGGTGGGAAACAAAACCAAAGCTTATTCCAACACTGATTAGCTGTCAAGAGGCACTGGAAGAACATTTTCGGCCCAGGCAGATGGAAATGCAACAGATTTAAACATAAAAGATGCCAGTCCTTGTGCTGCCAGTGAGCCTCCAAATGTACACATCTCCTTCCCGAGGAGTCTGTTTTTATTTTGAAACATTACGAGATAAACTTTTCAGGATTGCCTTTATGCACCTTCCTTTCCTTTAAGGACTTAATGCCATGAACAGATGTAGCACCTCATTATAACTAGGAACAATTCTTTTTATCATTTTCTTCAGGATGTGGGAGCAAGCTCTGCCTACTTCCTGTGCATCTAAGATTTGTACAGAAGCTGAAAAAACAGCACAACAATGGACTGCGGTTCCCAAATATAAGAAAAGCTTCACTTTCTTTCCCCAAGCCACTGAGCAATGTGCCTAGCATGAAGCACTCAAGTATTCACTTTGAAGACTATTTTTTTGAGTTGGTCTAGTTGCGGGGCCGAATACAATACAATTACATCACTTAAATCCTCTAAAGCTGAGCTGGCTTGAATATAAAAATAGGGGGAATTTACTCTTTGTCCCCAATTTTAAAAGCAGCAAATTCCTCTTGTTTCAGCGTATAAGGGATGTGGCAACAGAATTAGCAATTTTACGCAGCGCAGACCATCTCAGTGAAAGTGGACTATGAAGTCCAGAATTGCAGTTTAAGAAAGCAGCGCTCTGAAGCGTACTGATAAATGGAAAATATAAACATCTTGAATGCTTCTTCTTCATGCTTCATCAGAAATGTTTTCCTTGCTTCGTAAAAATGTCTTCCAAGAGGTAACAACTGAACGCAGTAAGATGCTACAGCACTGCAAGTTAATGAAGCGCAGGGCAATGAAGAGATTTACATGAGAGGTTCAATAAATTCAAGATGTTCCAGCAAACGTAGCATGAACTAGCAGCATTATTCGCAGGGCCCTCCGGCCAAAAGGTTCTCACCAGGCCTAAAGGGAAAGCTGACCACCAACAAAGAGCAGGAGCAGCACCTCACTCACAGCGTCTTCTACAGATTTAAACGTTTCAGATGGCATTAAGCATACGCACGCACAGAGTGCGTACCCCTGAGCCACACGCGGACAACTTCTCTGGACAGAGTTTCATGTCCCATTGGCAAATCTGCACACAAGCACCCTGGGCAGAGCTCAGAGGGCTTCTCAGTAACAGGAAAAAGTAATAGATTGGGAAAATCGCAATGTTCTAAAAGTTCAGTGTCTTTCCTGTTAAAGGACTAAAGTAAATTTCAGTCTGCTGGCAAATGTTTAACAGATCATGTGTTGAGAATGTATTTTAAAAGTTGCATTTTAAACACGCTCTCTTCCTGGTCTTCTTAGAGCAAAAACAGTTTTGGGAATAGTCTCTTGCTTTGTAGGGCCAGGGCATGGAACAGCACAGCAATGGCTGAGCCTTCAGTGAAGCAGAGATCTCTGCCTGGTGATGTGACCGCAGGCCAGGCCCCTCCAGCTGCAAACCTGACAGTCCTGCACAACACGTCTGTGCTGGTGGAGCTGCATGGATTCATTCCTCCCCTTCCTCTCCACAAATAAGTACTTCTGAGGGAAAACTGCTTCACTGCCCACCAAAGCACAAACCACTGCACTTGCTGGCAGGCAACTGAAGAAGGATTTCTTGTTCACTTGTTTTTTTTTGAGCAAGAAATAACATAAACGGAGGGCTGATTTGTGATTTTTGTTGTTGCCGTTTGTTTTACACTAATACATGTTCAAACAAAGACAGTTATTGTCATGTATATAGTCCATTTAGATTAAGCAAACCTATGTAAACATGCATTCCCAATGATGACTGCTTCTCACCAGACAACATAAAACACAGCTTCGTACGTAGCTAAAAACAACTTTCATCAAACATGCAAAAGAAAACTCCAGGAAATCTACACTGGTATCTTATATGTACACACACGTGTACCCATGCAGGATACGGACACGCTCCCACACACAAACCTTATGGAAGCAAACCCACCATCGTGCTCTCCAACCCCAGTGAGCCCCGCACACGGGGGTGCTCTGCTCCAGGACTCCAGGAACGCAGCGCTTTACCAATTAACAGCCAAATGCAAGATTCGTGGCACTACTGCTCAGCTACACATGATGACCATTAAAGAATACACCACACAACAGTCCTTCTAATGTTTTTCTTCGATAAAGACTATTTTAACCACACAGATGATGGATTAAGGCCTAATGTACCACGTGTTTGTAGAAAGAAGAGGCTCCTGCTTTAGTTTACTGCTAGAGAAAAATGCTCTGAAATATACCATTTTACTGCTCATGCTCTACTATTTCTAACAGTGATAGTTAACTATCAGCTTTCTGTGTAAATTATATATTGGCCCTAAGCACATCCATCTTAGCTGTAGTTAGCACATCTTGCAACAGAGGCAGTTATTACCAGCAAACAATGAGGAACAACGAAGCTCTCTTACAGCGAGAGCACCCAAACATATGGGATCTGTGCAGAACACTTCTTTTTGGTGTGGAGAGGAAGAAAGACAGTGTGAAGTCATTCAGGCGGAATGATAACTAAACCAAAGCCAGATCAAAGGAAGGAAGAAGAAAGACTGAAATGTGAAGCTGAAATATTTATTGCCTTCAAAACATCATCCCTATCCTGTCCCTGGGCACTTTAATATTTCCAAGTTGTTAGAAAGCATTCTAACTTGTTTCATCATTTCAAAGAAAAAAATGTAAGGTAGAGAACAATTTTATCTTCTGCTCCCTGATTTTAAGCACCAGATGAGCTTGTCTTTATGAGAAAAAGCATGAATCCACTTATAAATTGTTTATATTTTGCATAATTTGAGATGTTAACATCAAAAAGCTGGTCTGCATTCCTTCAAGTAAGCCGTAATAATTGTATTGTAAATATCAATCATTTTAAACCATATACTTTTGTTTTCAATAAATCACAAGATAACATTAACAAAGTAAACCACTACTTAAAGTCATTAATGAATTTAGAGTAAATATTCCATGTGTGTAATATCACACGTCAGTGAAATAACAGGAATAATGCATTACATTCAAAATGAGCGGCTCACAAATTTACCAGGCATTGGTCAAACACAGTAATAATTATTATAACTATTTCTCATTATAATAATGGCAGGGTACTGTTGTGCTAGGTGCTACGCAAACAGAATAAAAACAGCAACTGCACAACGATGAATGAGATGTGGGTTAAAAGCCTGGGTAAGCGTTGTAAATGTGGCTGGAAAGGAAAGTGGTGTAACTTAGCTAAACACTACAGAAATTGTCTACAAGATTTAGATGCATCACATATGAAAGGCCACAGAGGCTTGGTTATCCAAAACAGAGGATTAGGACACAGATTAATTGTTGTGGCTTTCACATGCTGAGATGACAGACAAACCTCAGCCAGTAGAACATGGAGGGAAGAATAAGAGAGATGGGTGTAGATCGCTGCTTAGATAAAAGGAGACAAGTCTGTAATTAAAAGGTGGAGCAATAACTCAGCGGCACAGATAGCAAATAGATTCGTGAGATTTCCCAAAGAAGAGGTACAGAAAAGGAAAAGATGAGGACCAGAGAATAGTGCTGTGCCACAGAAGGTTGAAGTGGAATAAAATAAACCATCTCAAGGACAAGCCATGGGAGAGAACACTGACAGGAAGAGGAGAGCCAGGCAAGAAGAATCATTCAGCACTAACAAAGAACAGCAAGACACTGAGTGACAGTGCCAACAGTGGCTGGATGTCAAAGATGATGAGGATTAAATAACAGTATTAAGACTGCCTCCATTTTTTTTTCCAAAACAGAATTCTAAGTGAAATATCTAACTAATTACCCCAGTTTAAAGCATGCCAACTTTATTATTTCAAGGAGGTCTACAACTTGGCTCAAAAAGCCTTTATTAACAAAAAATTCCCACTAATCTTGTCACTCTTCTCCCCTTAGACAATCGTGACTACACTACCAAATAGCATTTCTGAATGAGAAGGAGCCAAAAAACTAAGCCTATCAGAAGCGAGGAGATGCAAGGATACAGTATTCATTCAGTCATTATTTTTAGGGCTGTTATATTTTAGGATGTTGTAATATCTATGTTGTAATGGACAATAGAGTAACTCAATACCAAGGAATGATGAGCACCTATGCAGCTCATCAGTTGCTTCTTCATGCCCACCAGTGTGGTAGACATGGTTTTTCATGTTATTGTTTCAACAGAAGTACTGTTAGAAGGACTAACTTCCATTTCCCAGTGTAGGCTGATTGTGCTGTTCATGTTATTGAAGGAAAGCTGCACAAAGTAAGCAAAAAAAGTAAGAGTAAGAGGAGACTCAAGATTACCAAGTGTCACTGAAGTCTGTCCGGCAACAAGTAAAAAAGTAACAAAGACATTCTTTGAACTATTTCTGTAGATAGTTTTTAACTGGTCCTGAAAAAGTGTTAGCCTGAAACATTTTATGCTCATTAAGAAAGTCAGCGATCAAATTCAATGATCTCAAAGACTTCCTTTGGCCAACTGAAGGCTCTTCATTTCAACGAAGGTTTGAGCACTATAGCCTTGGAATATACTGCGCTGAATTTAAAAGATCCGCTAATATCAAAGGGAAGTTTTTTGGCATAAGAAGAGAATGACTCTGACCTTTGTCTTAACTATTTATATATTCACTTAGTGAGATCAAACTCTATAGCCCTTGACTACATTAATTATTACAACTTCGTTTTCAGCAGCTATGTGTTATAGCACTGTGCATCTAACAAGGCACTACTTTTCATTTCATACAGCTATACGTCATAGCGAAGCATTTCCTTAGTTAATATCATTAAAAAGATGTAATATAGCCATAATCATCTTAAGGGACATAAGAGTATATGCTGAGTATAGACAAAAGCTACAAATCATGTCATTTTTTTTGTACAACTGGAGTTTTCTTTAAATACATATTTCATTATTGCCAGTAGGTCTCCAGAGAAACTGGTGAAAGAAAATGAAAGGCTGTAAATAGTTAATAGAACACTTTAGGTTTTCTTTTAAGTGAGACTATTAAATAAAGCTACCACATTTTTTTGTCCTCTGTTCATACTTTACATTGTGCCCCCTAGAGTGAGGGTTATGTCAGCATGTTCACTGGAGCTAAAGGAATGTTTACAATATGCTGGAAACTTTGACTGGTTCGGCTCTAAAAGGTTTCAGATGCTCAAACAGAGCACCAAGTGGAGAACAGCTGGCTGTTTTTCCACTGATTCTTAGAGGGGAAAAAATAAAACACACACATACACACACACAAAAAAACCAACAACCAACACCAGAACCCCGTCTTAAAGAGTAAAATTGTCTCTAAACTATTCAGCCACTTAACATTACTGCTGCTTCTAAATCACAAGGTTTGTCCTTCTCGCTATATTGCAACTGTTGTAACGAGACAACATGAAGTATTTTTATTAAAAGAGAATGATGAACACAACAAACATGAAAATGAACTCTTAATAATGTTCTTTACTGCAACATTTGGAATTAAAGACAATGGCTTCTCGTATTTCTTTAATTATTTCCTGCTTTAAATAGTAATAGCTTTTCCATTCCTACAAGAATTTCTCCATACACAAATACTTTGTCTTCAAGGAAAAACTGAATTAACTGCAGGAAAATAACTACACTTAGGCAGTTATCCTAAAAATATGAACAACAAGCAGTTACTCAGAATCTGTGTTCAGTATAGAGCAGCAAAGAAGGAAGAGAAACAACCCTTGTGGTTAAAGCTATCACACCATTTATTTATCATCGTATGGATGATTCTCACACAGTTGTATTTTACTGTATGCAGTGGTATTTGCCACATCCTCCACTACGGGAAATCCAAATGATATACTCCCTACTACTGCATTTTAAAGAGGAACTTTTTAAAAAATAAAGTTCTCAAAGGTCTGGGATTAAATCCTCAAGATCTGCTGTAAATCACAGTTGAATTAAAATAATATTTGAAAGTCCAAATTTAACTTTTTTTTAAAAAAAACGTTGTCATCCGCCATAACAGTAAATGCACAGTTATGCAACTGCAGCCTGCAAAACTAAAAGAAATTAGAGTCACTGCTACTTATTCCTTTTCCTTCTGCCACCTACCTTTGGGTTTTTATTTATTCTTGGCATTATCAGTTTTGGTCTTTATTAGCTAAGATGTATTACATAAACCATCTCTTTATCTCAGATTTACATACTTTCACATTTTTTACGTTGTCCCTATTATAACAACTTAGAAAAAATTGATATAAAGACTAAGGGAGTTTTGCAAGAGATTGCTAAAAGATTCTTGCATAAAACTGGTGCTAAAATTAGATGCATTTTGTGTATTATTGTAGTAGAAATGCTAAGTCACAGCCTGAAGCAGTGATGGAGCACCTGGTGGGAAGGCAGGGCCAACCCAGGGGAGCTCAGGTGCATGCAGTGCACCTGAATGACCAGGAAGGATGGGGCCAGGAAGGATGGGGCCAGGATCCACCCCTTCCCAGACCTCATTGAGGAGTTGGCAGTGGAGGTGAGCAGGTTTTTCCCTTGTTTCTGTGCCCATGGCTGTTGCACTTGAGGAAATCCTCACTCACTGCAGCCTGGGACCTTGCTGCTCCGCTGTCATTGCTGCACTTTCCATTGCATTACAATTATGAACAAAGGCAAGAGTCATTTAGACCAAACAACATCTGGACTTTCTCTTCACATATAAAAAAAAGCTATGCTATGAAAAATAAGTCATTGCAAAGCCATAGCTGTAGGAAAAAGTAGGAGAGAGATTCAGCATAAACATAAGCTCTTCTGTGTACATGTGCACATATACAAATATGTATGGGAAAGGAAAAGTAAATTGCTTTTCTTTCTGTATTTCATTGCATTTCTACTGGTATGATCCACCTTCATTCCATGCCTTTGGTTGAAAAGGCTTTGAAACATTTTGCTCTGCCATCATAAACAAATCAGAAAATATTTTGAAAACTGTATTCACATACTTTAACAACCCTTCTAAAAATACAAATCTGCTAATAGATAAGAGCAGCTCTGTTGGTTTCTGGAGAGCTTATCCCTTTCTTTTCCCCAGAACAGTTTTAAAGATGTTCAGATGAAAAGGAGCAGAGAAGCACTGGAGAAAAGAGGTGTTGCCAGTTTCTTATGTAAACAAACAATTTTATTGAGTGACTTTCAATAAACCAGCTGCTACACATTTGCTCTGTATCATCACCACTCACAAAGCTCTGAGATTTGGCTCCATAGGCAGGTTTCAAAAAAAATGGTAAAAATTGAGAGGAAGAATGGTATGAAGCATTTAACTGTAGGTAGTGTCAACGTATTGCTTATCACTTCCGTGTTCAGTTGCAACACCTGCACCTGTAGAGGTGACATTTCATTTAATGTGTCATAATATCACTTTATAAAGCTCATTTCCTTCAATTGTACTTCAGAACAGATCTTGGGAAAGCTGTATTTCAGCAGCATAGTGAAAATATTAACTTCCATACAAGAGATGCAAACTCGAGCATTAAATCAGATCCTGTGATTATTTTTAGTATGTGAGAATCATCACAAGACTTATTCCAAGAAGCCATCAGCAGGAAGGCCTGCACTTCCATGCAGGTGACAGACACTGAGAGTTAGGAAGAAAGATGATAACAAACATACATGACAGACAAGGTTATAATTTATTCTAAATGGATGGACAAACTTCATACATCCACGGAGTCAGAAAGATTGAGATTCCAGAATGAAAGTGAACGAAAGAGTGTATTAACACTGAGGTGGGCTAAACATATGCTCTATTTACATAATTCAATTCAAAAAACCTGTGACTGTAACTACTGATACTGCCAAATCATCCCTTCTTTACTGGAGGGAAGCAAATTGTAATCTAACCATACTCCTTCACTTCTTATTCCTCTACTTAAAATGAAGGAGGTAAGAACCACAGTTTTAGCCTATTTGTAACCCACTCTCACGGCATATTTTATGCAACCAAACAAAAGGGATTCGAGAAAAAACCTCTTCCCCTAAATAACTGCATAGGAACTTTCTACATAATATTTTGTTATTAAATAAATGCAGTTTAAATACTTTCCTTAGAATTGGAGCAATTCTTACAGCCATTTTTGCTATGAGGCAATGCCCGTGACATGCATTACTAAACAAAATATGAAATTTATACTTACAAGTCACCACCAATAATCATGAGTACTAGAACAGTTCTTTTGCAAAAGATTTGTCAAAAAACGTCCATAAACTTTGAAGACTATTCAGTATTAAACCTCTGGCATCATTATTTCTTTAAAGTCAATTGTACTTCCTCCCCCTCCCCTTCATTATTCATCTACATGCATAGTGTTGGAACCGCAGTAGCACTCTTTGCTGTCATACGATGGGAAAAATAAAAAATAAGAAGAATAATAAAATCCCTAAAATACCTACCACTTCCTTTTCCTCATGTTTGCAGCTGCATAGCTGCTCAAGATACAATCCTGTGGCCATTTCAGAATCAAAGTGCATTCAGATCAAAGTAGTTCATGAGAAATCATTGATGCACCTACTGGGTTCTGAGCTGCAATTCCACAAGGCATCATTTCTACTGAAGACAGTGAACGATATTTGCACCCATCTCAAGGAAAATGAGGTTGTTTTCTGAAGATTTACTGTGTCTGCTTTAGGTTGTAATTACTTAATTACTTGTAGCTCTGCAAATAGTCAAAGAAATACAGGAAAACAAAGCCTTTTCCCATAAAACATTTCTTCTTGTGAATTCATCTAATATCAAGAGACTTCTAAATGCACTAATTCTCGCAGCAGTGGAAAGAAATCTTCAGGAACACAGCCACTTTTCTGACAAAAATCTAACTGCTCACTGTATTACTTACACACATACATGTTGTATACAAATGCATACAGATATATTGTTTAGAGAGAATCATAGAATGGTTTGGCTGAGAATGGACCTTAAAGATCATCTTGTTCCAGGCCCCTGCCATGAGCAGGGACACCTCCCATGCGATCAGGATGTCCAAAGCCTTGTCCAGCCTGGCCTCCAGCACTTCCAGGGACAGGGCATGTGCTGGCACTAAATTAAAGGTCTGGCTTCCAGAAAGTCAGCCTTGTTCTTCTCTACCAGGCCTGCAGCGAGTCTGTTCCTGCCACTCACATGTACTGACACTTCTGTGATCAGAAATGTACAGATGCCAAATTAATGAATCATCCATAACATATAAAAAACCATTTACAATTCCAAGTTCTACGTTCTGTAGCTGCTTTCATTTGCAATAAAGGCTGACCAGACCATCAGGAATATTACTTCTTCTCATACCAAAAATACCCTCTTGTCATTTACTTTCAGTGATTCAGTTTCAGTGGGAAAGAAGCCTCTGGATAGCCTTTTGGAAGAACTAAGAACGCAGAGCTTTTTGCTCCTCAGTTGCAGTCTGAAAGAACTGGTCACAAGAGCGTGTGCTGGGCTTACACGAGGGCAATATACTTGTCACTAAAATGTATTTAATCTCTCAGAGCAGAAATCAGCCCTGATGGCTCTTCCAACTTCTGATTCCATCCAAACAAAGACAAGAATGAAAGCTCATTTTTATTTCTATTCCATTTAAAAAGTAATAATTAGCATTACTAATTCCATTGCTAACTAAAACTAACTCCAAGTCACTGCTATAAAACAACAAAACAACAGTAGTATAGATTTGTTACTAAAGAGTATACGACCTCTAAAACTGAGATGTTTTGCCACGAGGCTGATCCATCCTCAGTTTTAGGCAAAAGGCTCATCCACACAGAGCAGAAGGTTGGGACTGCTCTCTGCCAACAAGCTCTGAGCTGTGCGGGCCCTGAAACATCACCAGTAACCGGGGCTCTTTCACATCCTTACTCTAACCCAAACATTAAACCTAAGCTTAATTACAGTCAAGGAATATCTGAAATAAATCAGGACCTCTTCAGCTATCCACAGAGCTTCTCATTACAGTGCTGTTAACTAAAAAAAAAAAAAAAAAAGGTTCAAAATCTACAGGCCACTAACCCACTTTACAAATACTTGCCTGAAGGAGAGCACTGCCATGTTTACTCTGCAGTAATGGCACCCAGAGGGGGAATCAGTTCTCAGCAGCCAGGGGACTGAAAACTCATATTTACTGTATTAGACATACTTAACTTTAGTAACTTCAAGCTGACATGAAGTGGTATTAATTATCTTCCATTTGTAAGCTTTCATGGCTTACAAATAACATTATAAATGAATCAGATGTTAAAATATTAAAAGATCAAGTTTAGTTGATAAACAATGTAATTTCTCCAAAGTTAGAAAAAGATATGGTGCAAAGAATTTAACGATTAAGCACTAGAGTTTGTATTAATTTCTGTAGTAATTGAAAATAATCTCTGTTGATGCTAAATACCTATGGGATTGTAGAAATAAAGGAACACAAACTTCAGCCCTGTGACTTCCCAATGCCTCTACCAGCTTAGATAAGATATATTGTTACATTTAACCAAGTAGTTTTCACAAAACTTCTAGTTCGTTTTGGAATAATCTATTTTATAATCTATTTTTCTTAGAAATTATTTCCATAATTGTGATTTTAAACTGTATAGACATGTGGAAATAATACCTTACATAATCACAAAAGGAAGAAGTATAACAAGAGACAATCTTGTCACATGTGCATCTGGTGCATGTAAACCACTCCTCTGCTCAGAAAATATCAAACTTGTTGCATCCTGATTAGTTTTGTAACGTACAAGGTTAGCAAGAGTGTTGTTCCAAGTTAGGTAATGAAAAGCATCTTTGCTGTACGCAATTCCCCTGAATCCTGGTCAGATTTGAAAAATTACCACTTGACAGGAAAACGTGTGGTATCAAAGGAGAAAAGTCCACACTGAAAATGTAATTTATGGCTATTTGAATGACAAATACCATATACTAAACCGAGTTTGAATATAATTTCTGAGATTAAAATCAAGACTGAAGTTTTTCCTCAACAGACTTGAGCATCTCATGGCTTCTCCTAAATCATAAAGAAATTCCTTAAGCCTCAAACAGGAGACTGCACAGTACACGACACAACAGACCAGTATCTATTGCATTGGGCTCTAATACACATTTTTTCAAATTCACCCCTTCCTCCAAAATAGTCCAAAGCAACTCATCTTCCACGCAGATTGCTTGTTACGTATCCACTGTAAACTGAAGATGGTTTCATTTGACAAGGAAAGATCAGCTGAAATCACTATCTTTGATCTTGCTCTGTTCCCCCCACTTAAACAAAAATGAATAAACTTGGGTGGTTTGGGGTTTTAGCCAAAAGAGAGAGGCTAAAACCAAAGATGGAGCTTTACAATGGGAATATAACTCAGACAAATTATCGGAAGGTGGTTAGACAACACTAAGCACATGCTTATTCACTAAATTTGACTAAAAATCTACAGATGTTTCAACAGTTATTCCATATTCACTTACTTCAAAGTCTCTTCCAGTTTGTGAATTTTCTTTTGGGCATCCCCTCTTTCTTTATCAAGATCATTCTGGATGCCAAGAATCTACCATTTGAAGAAAAAAATCTTATTTTAGGTAAAACAAAGCCCGATATAAAAAAAAATGTTATTTTAAATTCTAAAACTATTTCTTTTACATATTTCTTTGGCATTGATCTAGAAAACTATCTATATCTATCTGTCTATCTTGGTATAAAGCAATAGAGTCGCAACAAACAGTGAATGAAATCTGACTCCTGCTTCCCAAACTCAATAACCAGTAACAGATGTTTCCGAAGCATTTTTCGGATGAGGAAAGCTGCTTCAGAATTTAGCAACCTCTCTTAGTATGGTGCAAACCATAGGCTTTCACAATATCTTTTTCCATAGGCAGATTAAGTGCAAGAAATTACTTTATTTTTAGGATTGCTTAAGAATCAATGTCATGGTGTGACTTACCAGCCACGATTTTCTTTATAGGATGAGGATCATAGGAATTTTTTATTTGTCTAGAATCATTTGCAATGTTACGTTTTATTAAGTTATTAATATAAAGAATAATGTCTTTTAAGAGTATGCCTGTAAGTGCAGGAAACAATACTGAATTACAGGCACATATCCAATTGAAGGTGTTGTGACTTTTTTCCAAAATAATGGTATTACAGAATTTCACTACTGTAAACAGTTCTATGTAGGTGTTTACTATAGGGAATTCTGAGTACTTAGATGGTTTCAAAGAGCCTCAATATTGACAGGACATCCAGAGAGTGAAGAAGGTGTTACCAATCCTGGCTAAGCTACACACATATATAAAAGCCGGCTCAAGAATGGCTCTCAGTAACAATCCATCACTGTTCTTACGCTTAGCTGAATGTTTGGAAAACAAGTGGTAGATTATTTATAAAAAGCAGGTGTTTCCTTTGCTTGTAAAGCCATTTAGCCTAACTGGTTCCTGATTCAGCAGATAAGCACATTTAATCAAACAGTGACATTTAGGGTTACTACCTATTATTTGTTTGATGTTTAAATATCCTAGCAGGCAATAGCCACTGTAGACCAATAAAGATTATTAGATAATGGGTATGTACTTAAGTGAGCAGATTACATCAGAGACTTCATGATTCTTCTACTTGAAGGCAAGCTTGGTTTTACTGTTTTATGGGCCAATCTATACCATTTTATGGTTTTATTCTGTACTCATACTTTAATATGTCAATAGTTAAGACAGACTCAAAATAAGGAAAAAAAATTAAGAAAAAAAACTAAGAGCACTGAAAGTACTGTACCCTCTAAGCTGGAGTGACTTCCCCTCAAAGGGTTTTAAACGGCATGCATTCCTTTTTCAGAACACTGGTGCTGTACAAGAGCTAAATATTTGTCTTTATTTCTGTTCGAAACCTAATTATTTGTCAGACTGGGTGTTAGGTTTCATTATCTGTATATCCTTGTTCTGCACAAAATTCACTTTTGGGGAGGATTTCAGAATCTCAAAAACGTGCATAACATACTATATTTGCCTTATAATCTTACCTGTTTTTCGTATACACACTCCAAGTGAAGTTTGTCTTGTTGAAGTTTATAGTCTTGATCCTGGAAATGAAGAAGTGTACGAACTCAAATGAAATAAATCTGTGACTTGTTATTTCATTTCAAAGTAGTTCTTAAACACACCCAGAATAGTCGTAAGAGTTAAAAATCCACTTTATGTCATCACTAAGCAATACTTTAAGATTGACTCATAGCTTTTATTTTTAATTATGGAAACGACACTACTATATTTAGTATTTCATTACCTTAAAAGGCCACCTAAAAAGATGTAAGATTACAGGTCTTAGATCCTTGTTCATACATTCAAGACTCAAGGAATACTCTTACATCATAACTCATGGAAAATCTCTTTGACATACAAAAAACCCCAACAACCAACAGCAAAAATATCCACACAAAACCATCTCAAAAGCCACAGTTCAAGGAGCTGAAGAGAAAAAGTAACTCGCTCTCCTAAGCTACTAAAATGGTTTTTTGTACTACATCAGCACTGAAATTAAAGACAAGGGAAGAACAGTAGATGCCAAAGCTTAAACATGATTGATACGCAATACAGACATGGAACTCATTACCCTGAAATAGAAGGATTAATTAGAGTGTCTGCTGGAAGATGAAAACTGAGCTGGAAGATGAAAACTGAGCTAAAACTGTTAGAAAGCAACAAGTTTTTTTAACCAGCATAAGATAACTGTATTCTTTGACGTGTTTATAATGCATCGATACATACTTATGGTGTTGAATCATGTTAAAACACATGAATCAAGATAATAAGTCACAAAGGTCCTATGAAAATTCTGCTCTTTTCCATAAAATAGTAGGACAAGATGAGATTGCTTTATGGAAAAGTTTACACCCTCTATATCTATATGAATAAAACACATGAGGATGCATACTGTATAACAAGTGTATTTTAATACGGCTATCTAAATATTCAGATCACTGGGAAAACATAAAAGGAGCTTGTCATTCCTGAGTGAGAAGTTCAGGACTCACCCTCAGTTGTTGCTGTCTTTGATGTTCCGAAGCTTGTAACTGTTGTTTTAATAGACACACACTATGCTGTAACTCTTCAATCACATCAGATGCCTGCAAGGATTTAACAGAAGAAAGAATTTTTGTTTTGTGTTCCCATTAGCTCTACACAGATACATCTTTTTGCCATTTTAAAGTCACTTCTCAAAGGTGCCTAGAAATTGGAAGAGAATATAAATACCCAAAAAGAACTGTAAGTTTGCAACTTTGGATACTTTACATCTGTCCGTCCAGTGAACTTTTAAATGCATGGATAACCACAAATAACAACTAAGACATTTTGCATCAACTGGGTACCAACAGTTAAAAGACGAATATCTTGCCAATGAAATGAACAATGCATCATCAAAGCTCCCAGAATTGCACTAAAAAGAACACACAAAAGATCTCATTTATCTTATTGTTCCAAAGACTACTGGATGCCAGTTAAAACATAAGCCTTCTCTACGTATATTTCATATCATCAAGCAGAATAAATGCTATATACTACCTATGCACACTGGTAAAAGCATCTACCAGGATGATGTCTATGTAAATAGATGTATTACATTTTGGGCGGAATACATATTCACAGAATTTTTAGAATATCTTCTTAAATACATAAATATTTAACATAACGTTCCATACTAAAGAAACCTGCAAGACAGTTTATTTCTGGAAATAATTATTTTCCCTCAACGTGCCTTTGAGGACAACCTACTGAAGAGGCCTTATAAGAACCCTAGTTCTTTAAGTGTGTGGAGGTCTTCTGGCATTCAGAATTTTTACTTAAATACAAGGAAAATCAGCATATTAATTGCACCTTATCTGTATCAGTCATAGAAATACCACTTGTACTTACACATTCATCCCAAAATTGCCGTCTTCAGACTTTTTTTTAAGTCAAACTTGGGAATGAAAAATCAAATCACTTTTTTTTGTTTCATACTTATGCACATGAATAACTTATGCAACTGAACATTTCTGGGATTTATTCATATGCATTTTATTTACATTGAGGAGACCACTTCAAAAATACAACATTTAAATGGAATATGCATGGAAATGTACCTTAGCTGCAGAGAGAGCATGCTCCTGCTTCATCACATTTATATCACCATCATATTTACTTTGCAGTTGCTGAATGTTCTCCTCATATTCCTGCATAATACGGTCCTTGTCTTTCTGAAGCGAGTTGTGCCTGTAAGTAGTAAGCAAACAAATAGAAATTGCTTTCACGTTTTGGCATTTTACCTGCTCAGCATCAGTTTTACAGTTTTCAAGTTTGACTGTACCACATGCTCCTTGTAAGAGAATGAAATGCTTATAAATAACAGAAATACAACACTTAACGATGGTCATTTGAGTCAGTTCCAAAATGAGGTTTTTAGGTGTCAATTAATAGATTTTTATGACAATTCTCTAATGCAAATGATCATTCACAGTTACTGAATGAAAACAATTGCAGTTTGCTTTCGGATGTTCCATATTCTTCAATGTTAAAAACAGCAACCGCCATTTAATTACCTTGCTTTCATTTCCTGAAGTTCAGAACGTGCCGCCTGGTAACATTGTTCTGCTTCAGTCTTCTCTTGGGATAATTTTTGACGCTGTAAATTACTGTTTTCAGCCTCAACCGTCAACTGCTGCACTCGAGCCTCCAGATTTTTGACCGTCTGGTTCTAAAAGAATAGGTCATTGTTAAGAAACCACCAGAATAAATTAGTGTATACCCCTGTTGTTATCCAGTAGCCTTGAGCAAAAACGTTCTTCAGTGACCAGAGATACAAGGGTTGCAACAGTAAAGCTGTCAACTATGATAGTAAATTCTATGCTGTATATACATACAAAAAAAAACCAACCCAAAATAATAACTAAAAAAAGTAGTGTCTTCTCTATTATATTCAACAATATGCACAACCAATTTCTAAATTAGAAATCTTTTAAAAGAAGAACATACAGCAACAGGCACGGATACTGAGGATATGAGAAGGATGATTGTAATACAGATGATGCATGAAGAGTGCATACTTTATCTTCTTGAGTTTCAAATCAACTAAAATATTAACTGAAAAAAATCACCAATCATCTTGTAAGGTAAATATATAATCTCCATTTTATTACTGGAAAGGTGGAGGCACACAGAAAAGGAAAGCATTTTGCACAGGAATATAGCAAGTACCTATGAGGGCTGAGACCACGTTCCTCTAGCCTCCACTGGTATACACTTCCCCAGTCCACCTCAACGTATCATTGATAGAACAAGAGGAAATGGCCTTAAGTTGCACCAGGGGAGGTTCAGGTTGGATGTTTGGAAATACTGCTTCTCAGAAAGAGTGGTGAGGTATTGGAACAGGCTGCCCAGGGAGGTGCTGGAGGCACTGTCCCTGGAGGTTTTCAAAGGGTCGGTGTTGCACTGAATGACGTGGTCTAGAGTGGTCGCAGGCATGGGTTGATGGTTGGACTAGATAACCTTATTGGTCTTTCCAACCTTAATGATTCTATGATTTGTTTAATCACAGTGAATTTCTTCCAATAAATTACAAATATCTTCCCCCCAATACATTAACTCCTCATATAAACAGTGAGCAGAATTAGTTTCAAGCTACTTGCCCCTTCTACTCAATTACTTCCCATTCCTCCCTAAATTTATGTTGATCTGCACGGAAATGACTGAAGAATTCCACAGGAGGCTTGAGTCAAAAAAAAAAAGTCACAGCTGCCCTCCAGGATGTACTTATTGTTATTACTGTATTAACAAAGGTCTGAATATGAGGGAAGTGGAAAAGTATTTTCACTCTATGCTAAAGTAAAATAAAAAGACCTCCAACATCTGCCCTCTGAAGTGAGTGCCCAGCTGCCATATGACATCTACATGAGCCTGTAGTAAAGCAAGAAACTCATACAGTCAGAGTGGCTAGGTGAACTTTGGAAAGTGACTTAAGATACTTTGTAAAGGTAAGACAGAAAATTCTACCATCGGTATAAAGCCAGCTCACAGTCTGGTGCCATTTTTGTTGGTTGGTTCAGCTGTTTCTTTTAAATCAGTCACACAGATATCATATTGCCAAACACCATAACTCCTCCCTGTGGTCCCACGCTCAGGAAGTTAATATCTATACTTGTTTAATGCACAAAATCCTACTTTATGAGCTATATTGCTGTCTATTTCACTTGCTAACAGCAATGGCATACTTGACAATGTAAAACTCCAAAGAAGAAATCTCTGAAATACAAAAAAAATAAGAGAAAGAAAATAAAAGAACACAACCAAGAGAGGGAAAAAAGAGAAAACTAATTTCCAGTGACAGTCTAGTCTTTCATCTTAAGCCCTGCCTTGAACTCTACCTTGTTTAATTATTAAATCAGAAGCTGCTCAGCAAGATCTGTCTAGTTTTGATGGTTCTTAAATTCAATCTTGCTGACAGACTGTGTCCATTTTTCTCTGTATTTACTGTTACCTATGACATGATCTGAATGCTAATTTTTAAATTCAACGTTCATTAATAAGGGAGTAAAGTTTTTTTGACATTGTCCTTTCACTCATTCAACACTGATAAAAAGAACAGTATGCTTTCTAGGACTCTTGTTAATTTTTTGCTTTCTACATTGTTCACATATTGAATTCTTTCATCCATCACATTCAGTTCCTTGGATTTTCTGTTTCTGCAACACAGACCTCTACTTGATATAAGTTTTTCCATGTAATTCTGCAATCAGGGAAGAACTTGTTTCTATTTGTCAAACTGATGGTCATCACAAATGGTTTTTTGCCTCTAAGAACATCACTTAGGCACACGATAAAAGGAGCGGGGATAAAAGTAATAATAGATCTTTAGGTAAGCAAGAGTTAAAACTGATACCCAACATAAAGAAACACCAGAAAACCTATCTCAGGATACGCGGAATTCAGTATTGATCTTGCACTTTCCAAAAAAAGATACGTTTGAAATCTTTCCAATCAATATCTGTGTTCAGCGGTGTCTTTCCATGTCAGACAAAAAATGAGAGGGAAAAAGTGTTCAGAAAGTAATTCGACAATATGGCTTGGGGTGATGATGCCTTACTACAAATTGTTGTATAATTTACATAATTACAAACCTCGTATGCTGGAACAAGACCCACTTGAAAGGCTTGGCATAGGATTACACTTCCCTAGAGAGTAAAGTTGAGGCTGATGATCAAATCTCCCCCCACCATCTTATCATCATCCACCAGCAGACATTTATCTATGACACCGATATGACTGATACAATATATTTTTTTTAAAGCTAAACGAAGATCAAAAAGATTGAGACACATGATTAAATAGTGTTTCCAGACTGCTGCTAGAGTGCTCATAGAGTTTTATAGACAGTTAAAAAAAAAGCACAAAATTCCAAGATACACTTGCTGCTGTGACATATTTACACAAAGCTTACTGTTGACTTTATTTGTTCCATATAATCTTCCTCCATTTTGCTAAGACGAGCGTTGGTGTCCTCAAGCAGCTCCTGCATGTCTTCTGTGTGCTTCTTCCGAATATTAAACTTCTCCTTTTCCATTTCGGCCACGGCACTGTGAAGCTGCACCACAAAAAACATTATCAAATGATAAACTGCATATAAAACTAGCACTTATTAATATTCTGTTTTCATAATATACCAGAACATCTGACAAGGCTACGTTTCTATCCTCTATAACAAAACCATATCGCTCTCTAAAAAGGTCTACTGTTACGCTATGAAGGGGTAGTTTACAAATGTTTTTAAAAACAAAACAGAACATTTACTGTATTTCCATCATACTTCACACTACTATCTTCTACAAGATAAATGCTTCAGTTTAGCTTCTATAGTTTAATTAAAATTTATATTAGCATCTTAATTTGCCTTCTCAATATATGCTTGCATCACTGATGACAGTCACAGTTGCTGTGTAACTACAAGAAGGGGATGATCTTAGGCTGAAAATAATACTTCTCTAAAAAGAAACATTGAAGTATCAAGGTTTTAAGCACAAAGGACAAGATTTACCATTTTTCTTTCATAAGATGCAAATTCAAACCAATATCACTTCTAAATGCAAGGGCTGCTAAAAAAAAACCACCAAAAAACGAAGCAGCATAGTTCATCTACAAGGGAAGTCACTCTGCCCTTCTTGTGACCCCCCCCACTTCTGAGAGGGGTAAGCAAGGCAAACACTGACAATAATCTGGGCAAAGGTGAAGCTCTACCGCAGTGAACATGCTTTTCTCTGCCTTGCTGCTGCCTTGAGCCTAGCAGTACATAAAAACACCTTGAAGAATTCATGACCCAATGCAAAAGTACTAGGTTCAAAGGAATCGTGGTGACAGCAGGTAGGAGCAGGTTTGCTGAGATTAAAATTCCATGCCAGGTCAACCAGAAATAAACACTTCCCTAATACATCCCAAGGCTCGCCAAGGGGGCCCGGTGGAGCCCAGGACCAAACTCTAGAACGACCAGCAGGTGGGGGCAGGAGGCTGGGGACACGCAAAGTAGGCAAGAAGAACCTTGAAAGACTACTCTAGACATAAATAAAATCTGCATTGGAAAATATCTCTAAGAGTAACATATTCTATTCTATACATATTTTTAAAGCAGCAGGCTGTATTCTCACAGATGTACGTTTTCATTTCGAAGTGTTACTCATTACCCTTTTCTCCCACTCGTTGTTCAGAGACTCAGTGCTTTTCTCACACATCTTTTTTAACTCTACAATCTGCTTTTCCTTTGCTTCTCTGATGACTTGTGACTCACGAAGTAGAGTCTGAACTGTCAAAAAATAGGAAAATTAACAATCATTCAGGAGAGATCCTTGGGTTTTTCACTGTTGGCAACAGATGCAATCAGATTACAACAGTTTCCAATTGACCTGGCTTTCCTCATGTTTTTCTGCTGTTAAAAATACTTAATGCATGTAAGTTACAACTTAGTACTTAAATCCTGTGTCACTAAAATAGCACAAGGTGTCCTCTATTATATTTAGAAAATATTTCACTGAGGTTTCTCTTACTCTAGCAGTAAAGAAACTTCAAAAAGAATCCATAGAACCTAAAGAAAACAGGCATCTCTAACCTGATTTTGTAGGCACCCAGAAGAAGGTTCTCATGTGGGTTGAATGAGCAAAATACTTAAATCGTAACTGGCTGCACCAAGAACACAGAGACTGATGATGTTTGTGGAAAGAAAAGCAGGAGTACACTCGCTTTTCAGAGGTGACTGATGATTTGCAGTGCTTGACAAGAGTGCAGGTGACTCTAAAGTAACCCACTGTAGCTGAGGACAGCTACCAGCAGGAGCACTGCATTGCTTGCAGGACAATTCGCTTTGCAGGGAGCAGGAAAAAATATACATGGAAGTCTCTCCCTTTCTGCACCTAGTTTACCAAAGTTGTGTATTATTTTACATTGTGGTTCCATCCACAGCATAAATACACTCCAAGGAATTCTAGAACAAAGTAATATTCAAAAACTGCTGACAAGCCACACTCAGATGGGCCAACTTTCATACTTAGACGTATTCATGACTACTACTGATGTTTGAAATCTCTTGCCACAATAGACCTAAATAAATAATACATTGTGGTTTGATAAAAATGTACTGAATGTATAAATAAATTAACCTTGAACCAGGGATTCCAAAAGCTTGGAAGAAGTGGTCAAAATACTTCAGTATCAAAGAATTCTTTTATTAGTGACGCTTATAAAAGACTGAGCATTGAACATAAGATCACACTGTCTCTTGGAAAATTTGGTTTGGCAAGTAGACAAGTAGCAAAGGCAACCACACAAGCCTCTCAAGTCTAAAGGAAAAATAAGGGCAAGACCTGCAAACGAAAAGGAAAAGTATGTTTGTACCTAGAAGGAACACACAGGCTCATGGCCACAAAAAGGATGTAGAACAATATCACCCCGCAAAAATAAACAAATAAATCAAATGAAAACTAACTATTGGGAAAAAAAAAAATCACCTTTCTTTTCCAGTTTTCTAATCGTCTCCTCAGCTTCATTTTGTTTGGTTTTGTGGAGGGACTTCAACACTTCTATTTCATCATTCTTCCGATCCAAAATCTGCAGTGAAGATTCACAGCACTGTAACAAACTTCTGAAAACATGAAGCTGCAACCGGTGCACGGAATAGCATACACTGATACCCGTCAAAGGAACTGCCTGCAAGACACGCTTACATCTTGCAGGTTAAACAATGAAATATAAGTAATTTTCATAGCTGAGACTGCCAAATCACAAACAAAGGACTGAGTTAGATAAAAGCAGGCACTAGAGTAGATTTAAAAGGACTTTCATGTTTTAGGGGGACCTTTTTGTTTTCTTTTAAATTTGGGCAAAGCCAACGTTGCAATTACAAGACAGAAAAATTCAGCTAGTGTCCTAGAAGAATGTGGAAGTTTCCCGGTGCTACTGCTGCAAATAGAAATGATTTATTTCCTTTTTCATATTTATACTGACTAACACTACTTAAAAGCATTAAAATTCTCAGCAGGTTTACGAAATACTTGAATCACTGGTGAACTTCATTAGACTTTCTTTGACTTCATCGAGAACAATTGCTTGTAACAGACCAAGCCCATGAGGTGTAACCGCATTTACATTTCTGTACATGCTGATTTTGGAAAAAAAAGAAAGAAAAAATTTGAATGGTTGCACACTTTGAGACACCATTTTAATTGAAACTTCACGTTTAAGATAAACAATAAAGCCACAGAAATTTTTTAGCAGTGCCCCAAATCTCTCATCAAACAGAAGCTTTCATCTTAAAACAATATTATTCCATCTGCATTAAATGGTTTGTGTCTTTAAAGAGTAATACGACACTATTTAACCTTTCCTGAAACATCCAATATTATTAAACAACTTCAAAAGATGGAATTCTAACATTAGTTAGAATAGGATGACAACTCAAGGGATGAGAAAGCATTCCAACTATTTCTTATTCTCACAAAGCTGTTTCCTTTATTCTCTCATCTTTGCTAGCCACTTCTGCTTGCAGACACGGAGAACAGATGAGCCAAAAACGCACCTGACCAAATATTCACATCCTTTCAGGAGGCTTTGATGTGTCATAGTGTTGTGTCAACTCACTTCCTCCCGGTCTGTGACTCAGACTTAAGAAACAAAACTGAGATGCTCAGAAACACAAAGCTTACAGCAGGGTAAGTCACGGTGCTCCTGCGTGCTTGGCTCCCGTTGCACTGCTGGATCAGGGCCTTCAGAAGGCACTCAGTGACTCACAGCCTGACCCCACGCATTTACAGTGTGGTGTTAAGGTAACATTATAGTCTTTGGCAGTCTCTTTTAATCTTCCCCAAAAGTGGTGTCATGTCATACAATAAAGACAAATCCAACTTAAGCCAAGGGATGTGTTTCTGGTGTTAGAAGGACCATAGAGCTTTAACGATGCAATAACATAAATGAAGACTGTTTACAAACCAGCGTGCGCTTTAAGCACTACTGCTGCTATTAGTAGGAACGTGTGATGAACTCTCATATCATCCTACTGTTCTTTTGGGGTTTTGTCCATAAAAATTTAATTCCTTTAAGTATTTTTTTTCTGTACAATTTCCTACAAGTGCCTTCTATTTAAAAGAAAAATTACAAGTTCATCTTTTCACCAGCATTTGAACCCATAGAAGCTGTGAGGCTCCTAACAGGGGTTGTCTTGTTTCATAATTATTTAAATTAGAAACCCACCCCATCCTGTATTTTCATCTGCTTCCTACAAGCATTTTCCACTTCCCAAGTTCACGTTATCGTACAATATTCCACATTCAGATCAGCTTATGCAAACTGTTACCTACAGTCTTACTTTAAAGGAACACAAATCACAACTCTGAGTAAGTTTAATTGTGAACAATTTATTATAGTTAGATTCTCTATTATTTTGGTCTATATATTGTTCTTTGAAAGAAAGAAAAAAAGTTCTTACCTTTTGAACATCAGTATCATGCTTTTGCTGTAATTGAAGTCTTTCTTCATGAAATTTACCTTCCAACATTTTCAGTTTCATGTCTAGCTTTAAAAACAAAATAGAACCAATGAACAGCTCAATTAAAATAAAGAATAAAGCACACTGACCTTTGCAAAACCTTTAAATAATTCACCTGTGTCTTTCAGAAGGCAATGGGAAGTCCCTGACAAATATCTGCTATGCAAAATAATCAATATTCCGTTTTTCAGCCTTTTCTTGTTTATCTGATAAAGCTGTTACAAAAGGTCTCAACTTAAAATATTTATTTAGAAAATGAATTGGTAAGATGTTTTCATTGGCAGTAAAAACAACCGCTGCTGCCCAAAAAAGCCATCATCTTTTATGTAAACAAACACTTAAGAACGAAGCTTTTCATATTTATGTTAATATACCAAGTATGGGAAATGTGCTTTCGCTACTTAGGCAGGTGTTACATTTACACAAAGAACGTCCCTTAGCCCAGATGCACGTTTATTTTTGTTTGTTTTCTATTATTCTGAGATTTCACATTTCCTTTTAAGGTTACTCATAACGGGACCAAGATTGCCGCTGAATGTGCTTGTTCAAATCCATTTCCTGCTGCTGCTTGTGTCTGTTCAAAGCTGCCTACTTACCTCCTCCCAACAATGACACTTTGCTGCTTGCTACTTATAGTCTAAGTTTTCATCTTAAAATATTTTTAATTTCTTGCATATTTGCCTTTAAAGCTTGCTCTGAGACTCTGCGTATAGGAGAGGTATTTTGTGTTTCTCAGTTTCTACAAAGTAGAAGTGGCACCTCTGCTTCAGCTCCAGGCTGTTCCACACCTCTGCCTTTCTCTGTTCCTCCCATTCGGACAACACAGCTGCCAGAAAAGCTCCCGTACCATGGCACATCCCAGCAACCCCCCACGTTACACATGAGGGACCATAACCTCACCAGAAGGCACCTAAGCAGCCTCTTGCCAACATCCAAGAGCCCACGGCACTGAGGTCCACCTGCCATGCAGGCTCCCATCCCCACGTGCCTCTCGCGTTCTCAGTTTTGTGTAGCCCAGCTTCTCACCTCAGCTGATGAACTCCAAACGAACCAACAATTGTAAGTCACCCTGCCACTATTTTCACTCCCTTGGCTCATCAAAAGCAGTCATCCCCGCACAAATCTTTAACATGTAAGAGCAATAAATACGCTGCAAATTATTAGTTGCTATCCTACACTTCCTTTGTTGCTTGTATCTGTTCATTGCAACTTGCAGAAATAAACTTTTTCTGGAAAAAGACCTACAAAACTCTATGGCATCACTCAACCACAAAATACAAAATGCAGTGCAATGAATAGTGGAGATTCCCCACGATCTGGAAGCAGAAGAACAGCACACGCGTTTGATTTGCAGACTCCACATCCACCGATGCCCGAAGCACACGCGTGCTGGTTACACCGCACACAAAGAAGGTTCTCACCTCTCAGGACTGAAGGGTCACGCAGTCTTATGCGAATTACCAAAAAAATAAAGTTGGATTGACAATTAATCCAAAGGAAAGGGAAAGCATGCCCAGCTGCCAGACAGCTCTTATCATCTGAAAATAAGCATCGTAATACAAATGCATGTTCTGTTCATAAGATATACGTGTATGCATATATATATAAAAAGAAATATACGCATATATCCCTAAAAAAGTGACATTATAGAAGAAAAATCTTACTACCAAGTGATAAATAAGCATTCATTAAAAAAAGTCGAGTAATCCACCTCCAGATAGACAGTTTGTGAGCACTCCATAAAAAAATATGAAGGACTTGTAAAAACACAACTACTGGAAACTAAACATGAAAAAACCTCCAATCTACTTGAATTACATTAAAAGCTTACAAACTACTGATTGATAGCTATGGCACCCACATACCTATTAAACACAAACACATTGCATTTAAATCTCATTAACAACGTGAGACTGTCTTGGCTTACAGAAATAAATCTTGGGCATTTTGCATCAGCCGAGATCTGGTCTATGCTTTTTATTATTCCGTATATTGAAAGAACATAAAAATGAGTCCAAGTAAAATTGGTCTTGCATTAAATACAGACATACATATTCAAGTGATGGCGATTGTTCTCAGACCCTCTGCTCTTTTTTTTGCAGGTTGACAGCAGAAATCCCTGCACTTGAAGTCAGCTCCCACTTTTTGCCATTAATCTGCCACTTAACAGCCGTCATTCAGCCGCACTACTTCTCATCAGTTGCACTTCATTCTACGTTCATTGCACTAACTTCAGGAGGATGGATCTCCCTTCAAATTTCACACATTTTGGGATTACTTTCCAAAAAGGACTGACAGCTTCATCTCAGGGCAGCTAATTGCAATCAAACAACACAAATTGAATAAGTGTGTCCAAGACACAGAAGTCAGCTCTTAAAGTACTGCAGTCACAAAATTATTAAAAAAAAAGATAAACCTCCCTTACTTGAAAAATCCCAAAGAGCAACGGCGAATCATTCCAAAGCTGAAAAGGGATACCTGCAAAAGCACCCACGGTTCTCAACTTCCATAAGCTCACAGTGAAATTCTGAAGTTTCAGCACTCCAGACATTTTTCAGCCGTTTGCTCCATCCACAGCTTAGAAAATTTTGTCACTTCATTACACACTACACAAATAAATGTTAGGAAGCCCAGTTTTAAAACGTCTGAAACTCAATAACTTCTGTGCGCATCGAGTTTTCAGCTTGTTTTAAGGTGAAACCTGTGTTTGTAATGAGTAGCTAGTAATAATAATATCAGATGATGAATTTGATAAGGGTTCAATACTTCCAAGACACACCTTCAGCATTTTTCATTGCAACTTCTGGAAATGTTAATGCAAGTATTTGCTGTAAAAATACAGATATATTTGTTTTAAAATCCTACATTTGTGATTTATTCTGTGAAAACCTGTGAGAAAGCCAAGAAGCACTGGAACAACAGAGCCAACTTTCTGGCCCACCCTCTGGAAGCTGGCCTTACCCCAGCTCCCTGCAGGCGTAAGGGAAGAAATACGGAGCGGGATGAAAACGCATTTTAGAAAGAGATCTCATTAAGGCTGGGTTTGAAGCAAATGAGCTCACTTCACAATTGGCTGCAACGTCTCCCCTTCAATTTTGAAGTTTTAGCCTTTGATTAAATACTAATTTAAACAAAGGAGTATCTTTGAAATGACAGCCATGCTTAGCTGAGCCAAGCGCGTATCTGTAGCCACCCAATTCCAAACCTCCCATTCTAAGTCAGCCTCAGCCATCCACGCCACAGCACTTGATAACTTGACGTGCTTCTCTTCTATAAAGTGCTCTTCCCACTTTGGTGTTTTACACATTGAGAAACAAACTCACTCACCACAGTAACAAACCGACACCTCCCTCAGTTCTAGAAAAAAAAAAAGCAGATAAAAGCAGCTTAGAAAAACGCACGCCATCCATTTTGTTAGAAGCAAATAGTTGTCCTGGGGCTCATCAGTTCTAACATGTTTTATTAACAGTGAAAAGGCAGCAAAGAACGTTAAGTTTGTGACACGTTACCACCGAAACAAACAAAAAAAAGCCCAGCTATTGTGTAGATATTTGGCCATATTGCAGAAGTTTGCAACTATGTATGAAATGCAGCCACTGCTATCCTGACCACCATTCCTTTGGATTTCTGTCATTGTTTACTCTCCTTACAAAGAGTATGAGGCAATTAAACCCTAAGGCCATGTAAACATCACTGATGTCAAACATCTGTGCTGTCCCTGTTATTTAAAGCCATGGAGGGAGATACGAACAGAACTGCTTTGATGGGCCTCCTCACACTTTCTTCCTGATTTAAAAAAAACACAACAAACAAACAAACACACACACACACCCTCACACACCACAGCCAGGAAGCAGTTACCTTACAACGGATTTTCCTCATATCACTGTCTTACATTCTCACATACAGGTTAGTTGCTATGAAAATTTTAATAGCTGTCAAACTAAAACTGATAGAGCAACCTGCAACTGTCAGAAATCTTTGGAAAAAATAAAGGTGATATCCCAGTTTTTCCTTGTGACAAAAAACAAATATTCACCTTGTCGCTATTTACAAAAAAATAATCTAGAAATATTCAAAGATCTGATTGTAAAGTCAATCTCTAAGTAAAGGAACAATATGAATTTGAGGCCGCAGTTCAGAGACAGCTTTGAAACACTTCTCGGTCTTCATTTGCTTTCATTCCAGGGATCCCCTTGGGCAGAGGTGGCACTGTGCATCCCTAACATCCATCAGAGATTTTTGGATATTTGACAAAACAGTATTGTTTGCACGCCAGATTTTTTCCGAGTCTATGAATATGTGGGGGACAGAGAAAGAGAGGAAAAGGGGAGAATGATGTAAACAAGAAATGAGAACTTCAAAGTGCGAGCTAACAATGTAGAACAATGACTCGTGTATCATACAATGTACAAGACTTGTTTGTCTTGCTGTAATGCAGCTGCTTAAAGAAATCAGTTCACAATACAAAGCTTTGATATTTTCATGGAGGAAAAAGATTTCTTTAAAAAAAACACAACTAGAACTTTCTACTAAAACACGCTTACTCAAATGTAACAAGGCAAGAGACGCCGTACTTGAAAAACACTCAAGATTATGCATAAACACAACTTCACAAAAGCAATTTGGAAAAATGAAACACAGAACATAACAATAATAAACAAGAAATGTTTTCATTCCATTCTTCTGGTATGTAGTATTGAACCCTCAAACCTAAGACAAACTTTAAGGTGCACTAAAATTCTCAGTTGAATTTTTAACATTTAGAGAAATTCAAGAGGCAGAACAGCCAAGGAAGGCAGGCACACGCGAGGCACACGCGAGGCACACGCGAGGCACACGCGAGGCACACGCGAGGCACACGCGAGGCACACGCGAGGCACACGCGAGGCACACGCGAGGCAC